>NC_083614.1:30931613-31211613 GCF_963584025.1 Labrus mixtus | reverse complement strand
TACTTGAAGATAACCGAAGCCAGACCATTTGGAGGAGGGGTATTCTGTCACTCATAAAATAGACCTGAAGCAAACATGGTCAATGGTCTCTTTAAGCCTCTTTCGAATCTTTGTCCTCTGAGACAGAGCGCTCTGCTAAAACGACTTCCGGGCTGAGAGCCTGACAGCTCACAGTGAAGTCTTGGCTGTTGATGACGTTGATATCTAATGCTGATCCAATACTGAAAATTGTGAAATATATAGCTAAGCTAATGTTCTGCTACTCTAACCTTGGTGTTTTTTTTTGGTTTATTTAAACAATCTACACAGTTGTCACTTAAAAAGTCATTTTAAAGTTTTTACAGCTCTTTTTTTCCTGATTGTAACGTTTACTTTTTGATATAGTTTTTTCTTGACTGTAAATACAGAAGCCAAATGTATTTTCATTGTATCTTTGTATAGTGAAAATAATGTTGGTCCTGAGTCCAGTGTTGGGCTCGTTACTGAAAAAAAGGAATATATTACTCATTACTCGTTATAAAAGTAATATAATAACTTTACTTCTTACTCCCTGCCAACAGTAATATGTTACACTACTCGTTATATTACTTTAAGTATCAAACCTCACGTTTCATTAGTTATTTTTTGCTTGTAGCGGTCCACGATTAAAATCCAGTCTTGGTTGTTCTGTAGGCTTTGTAGGGCTACAGCTATCCTCAGCTAGCCGCAGAGGGCTCGTTGGAGGGGTTTATCTACACAAGCTTCATGTTGTTGTAAGAAGGTTTGAGGTCGTGTTTTTTTGCAGCAGAAAGAGACCTAGTACCGGGACACAATTTACATCTGACAACAATGTTCTTGTCATCTTTCCTCTCGAGAAAACTAAAGTAATAGAAATATTTCCAGCCGCTGAATGTAAACATGAGCGCTTCCGTCTTCCAAGCCAACCAGGGTTGCCAGGTATGTATGACAACAATTGACAAAATAAGCCCAATGGCCAAAAAAAACTACCTGTGGGAGCACCTAAAGTGAAGCCCAATTCTGCAGGAAAACTGCAAACCTTGCTGCTCGGCTGACGTGCGCGATGAAATGAATGTGGGGATTGTTGCATTTTAAATCAGAAGTGGGGTAATAACAACAACAGTAAGGTAGTAACGACTTCTTTTTTGCGTGAGTAACTGTAATATTATTACTGGAATTTCATTAGTAATTCGTTACACTACTCGTTACTAGTAAAAGTAATATTATTACTGTAACACGTTACTAGTAATGCGTTACTGCCCAACACTGATCCTGATTCACATTCTTCAGATTCTGTCAGCTGATAATTCAAGTGCCAAGGTATAAAAAAAATATTTTTGGTCAACTGTGGGCACTGACACGTCATCACTTTTTACCATGATATGGTGAAGCTGTTACCCATTCATATAATGCAGTGAAACATTAGCATTTAGTCAGAGTAGTGTTTACGGCCAACTAGAAAATGTATGTCCGATCAAGCTTCTTTGTAAGCTGTCTTTGGTCTCTACCAACACCAGAGATGAAGACTTTGGCCTTTTGTGGCTTAGTGCCCAATTACTAAATGTTGCTAGCTGGTGGCCTTAGCAGACAAACTTAGCCACTAGCTTGTTCACCGGCTAGATGCTAACTCTGTCTGCTGAGTTGTAACTCAAATACTGGATAGTATCACACGTGTTGTTTCCCATAACAACGGTTGTCTAACTCAGCAAAGTTAGTTACACTGCTATATCAAATTTAAGTTTGCTAGCATTAGCCTACATTAGCCACCTTTAGCTAAGGGTCATATATTTGACTAAAATGTTCCATTGCAGTTTAGAACAAAGGGAATTTCACCAGGACAGGGTCATTCTTTATGCTGACGACTTTAGTTAATATTTGAATGAAAAGAAAATTCACATGTTCACTGTCACCAAGTCCTTTTTTGTTAAGCTTTCTATATATATATATATATATATATATACATATATATATATATATATACATATATATACATATATATATATATATGTTTCTACTTAATTGGAATTAGTTGCATTTGGTTTGATGACGTGCAGTAGTGATATCAAAACTGATGAAATAACTCATATTCCTACCTGGAGGCATGGATGGTGTGGCTGATGGTGACAACGTAGCCAGCTCCGCCCACATCCAGGTACGGTCCCGTGAAGGTGACGAGGCCAGGGTTAGCCACAGCATGCTGGTACCTACACAACGCATCACACAGGTGGAGGGTTATTTCATTCAAGTGGCTATTGTTATTTTTTCCTGGTTGGCTTGATTGAGTACTTTTATACTTTAGTTCTGTAAGTCAAGAACCAACAACCGTTTTTTTTCCACTGACTGCTGATGTGATTTAAGTTGTACCTGTCTATCCCACATATGACCCATCATTTAGTTTGATTAGCGTTCATCAGTGTTGTTGTTCTGCAGACAGCACTTAATAGACTTTGTTTAAAAAAGCGGCTAAATTAATAAATTACAATTATTATGAATACATATTTGGTAGGGAAAGCAGAGAATTGCTGGCGTCTTTGATTCAGGCTTTATAGTACACAAACAAACTGCGGATATTTTCATAGTTGCATATTGTTTGGATCAATAAAAATGACCAGAAGTTATACCTCAGGTTTCACTGATTTAACAAAATGCTATTTCAACCAGATTATCTGCTCATACAATGTAAATAAAAAAAAAAAAACAAGAAAAAACCTACAGCTAGATGTATGAAAACGATCAGTCAGAACACCAGCATTAAAACTTTAGATTTCATAATTATGAATTAATTTTGCTTTGATCAATTTACTCAGCCTGGCGTCTTCATTATACAGGAGATTGAAAGAAAGAATGAAAGAAAGAAGGACTGACATGTTGAAACATCCTCTTTCCATGACCTGATGTTTAAACATTTTGCAATATATGTAATTTTTTAAAATCATCACAAAAAACTCAGTCAAGAAGTCACATAGCCCCACACGTTTAGCTGAAAAACAACAAATCAAATGCCAAAAAATTAAACTTTTTTTAAACATTGCATATAAAAAAAAGGTCCATATGAAGTACATTTTTCAAACAGTATTTGTCTGACACTCAGGTAACTATGACAACTCATTAAAACTCAACAGTCTGATAATAAAAGCTTCATACAGCTCAGTACAGACGGGTGAGCATGTGCCTGCAATTTGCACACATACCGATTCCCTTTAACTCTTACCTAGCCAGCACTTTAAAGCTTCTTCTACAGCCCTAACACACACACACACACACACACACACACACACACACACACACACACACACAACACACACACAACACACACACACACACACACACACACACCCCTTCCCTCACACCCTCCTAAGTAAGCCTCACCATTGTCTGCGGGTCGGGTCGAAGGCTTTGTCCATCAGTGATCCTGGGTAAATCCGAAGCACCCCACTGGGCGTTGCTATGTAACGCCGCACAATGTAGCAGTTGAGGCTACTCATTTCCATTAGTGTCATCCACTCATCCGTGACGTGACTGGTCGCCATAACCTCGTTCCTGACAGAGGACTGCAGAGGGGAGAAGGGATAGAGGGAGAGAGAGAGAGAGAGAGAGAGAGAAAAACAGAGAGAGTGAGAGAGAGAGAGGGAGAGAAAGAGAGAAAGAGAGAGAGAAAGAAAGAGAGAGAGAGAGGGAGAGGGAGAGAGAGAGAGAAAGAAAGAGAGAGAGGGAGAGAGAGAGAAAGAAAGAGAGAGAGAGAGGGAGAGAGCGAGAGAGAGAAAGAGAGAGAGACAGATAGAGAGAGAGAGAGAAAGAGAGAGAGATAGAATAAAGAGGATCAAGAGCGGGAAGGATGAGGTAAACAAGAAGGTGAGAAAGAAGTTAAGAAAGTATAAAAAAAAAGTTTGAGTTTTAATCTGAAGTTTGGCTGAAATGAAAGTTTGCTTAAACTTTGGCACTTCGACTCTAACCTCAATCAATTCAGACATTAAAAGGGACTCAAGCCAATTCAAACACACCTTCACTTAATTGTTCTGTATTGCTGCCAAAAGAAGATAAATATTGTTTCAAGATCAACTTTGAAAGCATGATCAGGAAAAAACACAAAAAGGAACGCTTGGAAAACCAGTACTCAGGGATCCTGAAAAATCACATCTCAGTTCCATTTTCAGCAAAGCTTCTACATCTGAAAGGGGGTGATGAGGTCACTGGAGGGGGGGGGCTTTAAGACTAGCCTGGGAATCAGAGCTGGGACTGGAGCTTTAGAGTTCAAACTCTAACCCCCTACTCTCCCTCCCCTCCAGGACAGGAATGCACACAAGACTGCCAAAATCACGTGGTAGTTTTGTCCTCTTCTTAAAGATGCAGAACTTCATTTATCTTAAGTGTGAATTGAAGCTGTCGGACAAGTTTGATGCCAGATAGTGGCATTTAATAAGTATATACTAACACTTCCACTATCGACCTAGTGAAATATAAAAATGGCTTGCTGTGTTCCATATGTTGCTAAGGTAAACTATATTAACACTGTGTGCTCCTGCAGCTTGGTTTTAGCCGTTAGCTGCGTCCATGTTCCCGTGCATGTGTACCTTCAGGCCTGGGTTGGCGATGAGCCTGGTGTTATCACTCAGGTAGGCGGTGTAGTGCTCCACCATGCGCTTTGTTTCTGGCTGACTGAGGTGCTCATAGGGAGAAGAGAAACTACCAGCTGCCAACATCACTGTGGGGGACTCTGGGAAAGGAGAAAGGGGGACAAGTCAGGGATGCTAATCAGTATTTTTAGAGCTGACTATGGGTAAAAAAAAAAAAAAAAAAAGCTTGCAGACTCATTTATTACTTTGAAGTTAAATATATATAAGTTCAGTGCTGTGGGGTTTGGGTTTTTTTTCTTACCGACTGTGGCGAGCTGTTTGAAGTGCAGACAGGAGCTGGGCTGACCCAGCAGGTCTAAGCGATGGTACAGCAGCTTGGAGCTGGGAGCTGTGTTCAGGTTCTTCAGCTGCTTCACCGGGATTTCCGGCTGCACGTACACGATGCACAGGATGAACGACGTGTCCTGAACCTAGAACAGAACCGACAGGAGTGAAGGATTAAGCCTCGAGAAGTTCAATATTTTAGTTAAATTGAATCAGATTTAATCAAAGACATTTCCTATAAGCGGCTGAAAAACATAATATTAACTGCATGTATTTGACTGACGTGTCGTGATTGCTTTAATGGAGTTACAAAGAGTGGATAAAAGGTTCAGGAGCGACCGAGACAGACGGTAAAATGCATTGACCAGACGAGTACAACAAGGTTGTATGTAGACTAATTGGATATAAAGGTTAAGGGGAAATAATGTGTGTGTGTGTGTGTGTGTGTGAGAGAGAGAGGAGTACTGAGGTGTGAAGGCCTTCCTGGTTAAACCTGTACCTCTTCTTTTAAAAGAGACATTTTCACTTTCAGTTGGAACATTACTCGCTGTCTTTCCTTCTTATTCCTGCTTCTCTTGACTTTCTCTCAGTAGCTTAAAGCTGAGTTTCCACCTAAAGTTCTCAGAACTTTTAGTCCCTGGGTCTACTTTTCAAAGGACTACAAAGTGATCTCCGTCCATTGTTAGGGTTTGTGTTTCAGTTAAGGTATTAAGTCGCGTAATAAGGCAAATTTGTCAGCTGACATTTTAAAGAATCTTCTGAAAGCTGCAAGTGTCAGACACTTGCACTACACAATATTGTAAGTTGACATAAGTTATGTGTTTCCCTGCACGCATAAAGCGAGAGAGAGAGACTGCAGATTTACACCGCCTCTCCCTCCCTCCCTCTCTCTCTTAGTGTTTAGTTTCAGTCATAACAACCAGTGTTTCATGTGCTGCAGAAATCTTCCAGAAAAAATATCTAGTCTGGCTTAACAACTGTTTCCTTATCGATGATGCTACAAACACTACAAAGGCCTTATCCTAAAAATCTGAAACGTTGTTATTGAACCATGCAGAAGTTGGACAAGACTCCGGAGACTTCCATCACTCAAGAGGAAATAGGAGAACATCCCCTCTACTCCCAGTTTTACAAACACATTTTTTACATGCATTGTGGTTACACAAGCACAATGATGACAGACTGAACCAATTATTAACCCCCCGAAAACACAAATGGCATTGGGAAAACAGACTGCCCCCCCTTGGGTTTTGCTCCCTGGCCATTTGAACCATTTTTCTGGCTCTGGAAAATTCATTTGAAAAACAGAGACGGCTGCCAAACTCATGGCAAAAGGTGACGTGATTGAACTTGACCAGCTGTCAAATGTCAAAAGCTTTTTAAAAATATTCAAAGTGAAAAGCTTGAATTAAGTGTGATATGTCTAGTCCTGCCAAAACTCTGAATGTCACAGCAAAAAAAGGCTCAATATGGGGGTGATGTTATTTGTTCTGTGGCCATTTATTCCTAAAACATGACACGTCAGGCTCTGAGAGGAAAACGCAGATTTCAAAGGACAGACACTTCCTGGGTGTGGAAGCTCTTGGTTTCTTATTACACCTCTTACGACACCACAGCTAATTAAAAGTGATGGAGGTTGGTGACATCACGCCTGGAGACATCAATCTCTTAACAGCTTAAAAACAGTGATTCAAATAATGATAACGAGCTGTGAAATGGAATAGGGATACACAGGGAGGGTACATGAGTCACTCTTTTTCCAACCACAACATTGGAATAATTGCACCCGAAGCCAAAGATTGTAATTCATGATGACTATACAACTCATCAATCCTTCCTCTTACTATTTATTGACACATCTCACACTGATTACTGCTCTACCTCCTAGTCCCTGGTTTTCTCTCTGTGGGAGACTTTTTAAGAATAAGTTAGAAAAGGATGATGTTAGGTGTACTATAAACAGACTTTTACCATGTTTTGTTTTTTTAACCCAAACACAAATGTAATTTTCGCTTTGTTGTTTACATGCGAGCATGGTCACTAAAGTGTTTCTTTTTTCTCAGCGTTTTGCATCTTAGGAAAATTCAGCCAACAGAATGATTCCTCGACATAAAAACGTCCTCTGTTTCTAAATCGAATCAAACGCTCAAACCAACCCCAAAACCCCGGCTGCAGTCAACTACCGCTAAAACATAATCATGACACAAACTCTCACCTCACAACATTCTTCAACATCAACATATTCAACACATACCATCTACACTGCTCAACTCCTCAACTCTCTTCTACCTCTCAAGTCCCCTTTACAAAGCACCTTCTCTCCCTCCCCTTCTCTCTTTCACTTCTTGCATCCTTTCTTAGGTACTTCAAATAGTTTTGTAGTTTTGCTGGTTCTAGTCTGATGTGTGTCTATTGATGTCTTAGTATTTTGCTGTCTTTATTTTTTTACTGTGTTTTGGAGTTGTTGTGCCTCATTTGTTATGTATATGTCACCAGTTTGTCACTCTATTGCACCTAATAAAAACTAATAAACTAAATAAATAAAAAACCTGCCTCTGTTTCTGACTCTCAATGTAAGGAGAATCTAAAAAAAAATCACAGGCTTTCTTATCAAGTGTCCACAAGATTCACTCAAACATTTAAACAGGCCTATTTGAGTCCCTGCATTCGTCTTGTATGTAACAACAGCTTGCATTACATCAGCATGGTGTTTACACTGAATATTCTGACTACATTTTTGTCAAAACTGCAGCTCAGCTGATCTAATTTGAAAATCTATTTTTTAAAATCTATATTGTGGTATCTATCTATTTTTTTTGAACATTTTTATTATTTATTTAAATTGTACTGTGTTCACTTTTTGTTTGCAATCTTTGCTCTTTGCTGCTGTAACACTGTAAATTTCCCCGTTGTGGGATAAATAAAGGATTATCTTATCTTTGTTTTAGTATAATTTCAGTTCCGTCTTAATCCGTTTTTCACTTCTTGTTTGACTCAGTTTTTAATGAAAGTTTGCTTATTTGTCTGAGTTTAGAAGTATCACACATTAAGAGGACAGTCCGTTACTCAGTCTAGATCGAGGGCAAAGTTAAGGTTAAATGTGATCACATGTCAGACTGTGACGTACCAGTTTCCAGGCGTAGCTGACGTTGTACGTGTCTTTGGTGTTGTCCCGGAGTCGGTTGGTGTGCCAGGACAGAGAGGAGTTGACGGGCACAGCGATGACCTGACTGCCCAGAGGGAGTCTGCACCAAACACACAACAACATGAAGAACAACTCAACATGCACAGGACTGAAATCATTCTTGTTTTAAATGATGAGCGACACATTTTTTTTAAAAATTCCTACAGGTGTCCCTCGTCTTTTCTTACCCGAGGATGTTGTGTCGGACAGCGGGGAACCCTGGGATATTCTCGTAGTGGATGATGTCAGTGTGCAGCGGGGGCTCTGTCATCAGGTAGGGTCGTGTCAGAGACGGGTGCATCAGCGTGTAACCTAGAGAGTCCAACATCAACATCATTAATTACTCAAAAACAGCACTTTAAGGTGCATCCGTTTTACAATTACACATGCTATAAATCACTATTTGAACATTATTCAATCCACTCTCTGCAAGTTAACATTTAAACCTGTCTTTGAAATCAACATATCATACAGCACAGCACACAGCTCTGTTCTGTTTGTCGACTCATTTTGAAGAAGGCTGAAAAAAAACTGTTGATTCAAAAGGACACAATAAGTTAGCATCGCCCATAGTAGCTACAGTTTGATGCAACCAGTGATACAAGGATTTACTGCCACAAGAGGACACATTACTGAATTAACTTTTGCAAATTTGCTAAGACTCTTCTCAAGTTAAAGGCTTTATATGCGATTTTTTTCATCCAGCAGATGTCGCCCTTGAGCACCAGCATGAAACCAAAACAACTCGCGCTGCATTGTTGTGTTAGCATGCTAATGCTAGCGATCTTTATGATGCTCGTATCTTCACACTGCATGTAAATTTACCTGAAATGAGCGTGATCTAGAAACACAGTTAAGCAGTGAGTACAGTATGTTATTCTTCTTTTCTCTAGTCCCTCAATTAAACAACTTTTATACACGAGGGGAGGAGTCAGCCGGCCGTCCGGGCGATGTAAACAAAGTGAAGATAGGACTCTGAAAACTCTGAAAACATCACAGACAGTGGGACTCGGGTGTTACACCCATTGTAGACAGTCATGACTCACAGAGTTATTTTCAGAGGATATACTTGATTTATATTATATTTAAGTGTAAAAAATCACATATAAAGACTTTAAAGAGAGGAAATGTTACCACCACATTTTTATTGAGTGCTATGAACAAACTCCAATGCATGAAGGAAAGATATTACATTTTAAAATTTAAGAAACGCAAATATTTCCCCTGCCTGATATTTAGCAAAGTAAAATCTAATATTTTTGATTCAGAAAGTATTTCCCATTAAGAAAGAGGGTGACAATTTCTGGAAAAAAATATTAAGGAAGGAATTTGGTCTTCTTTTCTTAAAAACATTAAACGGGAATCCAAAAGAATATCTATATTTTTGTAATGCTGCGCTGTAATTGCATTGAACATTCTGCACACATTGTGTCGCTATGGATCCAAAATCTTAAATTCCACAGAGAAAAACAAGAGCATGTCCTCAACAAAAGCAGCTGAGAAAACGTCTTACAAACTCGTGTATTCATAAAGTCACAGGATCAATGTGTAGAAAATCATTCCAATACTCTGAGGTGTTATTTGAAATTCCAGGCCTCTTGTCAGTGCTGTATTTAACTAATTATATTTACCCAGACTGTAATTGGCAGCAGACTATTTGTATGGCGGCTAATAACTTTAATGAGAGTCATTTGTCAGTGTTTACCGAGTTGCTGCACTAATAACCGTGGCACGGTAATAAGCTCTAATTTGATGGCATATTTATTACAATAACAAACATTTAGGGGGTTTAAAAAGGAAACTTGTTCAATGGCACCGCGGTGGAGCAAAAAAAAAAAAAATCACACAGCTGCAAAACAAATCACGAGGAATAATTAGGTTTACTGTGAAAAATTCAGCTGTTAAACACTTCAGGTGAGTAAACATCAGAGAGTCTCCTCTTGTCTTCTTCTCTTCACACAACCTTCTACATCAACACCTCAGCTCACCTCACTTGATAAATATAAAATTCTAAGCTTTGACAATTACATTTTTTATACTGATGTCTGCTTAGTGTATAAGATAATCCATGATGCTGCTCCCCCACCATTGAAAAGCTTTGTGAAACTTCACTCTGAGCTGATAAGCAGGTCTTCAAGGTCTGCCTCTAACGGAGATTGCAGTATTCCTAAACGTGGCTCCGCTTTAGCACAATCTGTTTTTTTCTTTTAAAGACATTAAAGAATGGAATAGTCTTCCAACTAGTCTTAAACTTTGCACAAACTTCTGCACTTTCACCCGGGAAGTCAAAAAATGGATTTTAAGTAACCAGTCAGCATTAATGTGTCATCTTGACAACCTTTTAGATCTCTCAGGGAAACTAATGTTTTAATATCTGTAAATTGTCTTTCTTATCTTGTATGAAATCGAGAGCTTTCTTTCAAATATATAAAAAATGAATGTGTTGAAATGTAGTGCTGTCGTACTACAGAGACGCCCTGGACTACAATTCTTGATTTTCAAATATAGGAGATATATTTGTTGGGTGAAAACCCCGGCAAAAAACGTTTTGCAAAATAATCGACATTTACCAGGACTCACTTTGCAATCTGACAGCTCCTGTGAGGAGATTTGATCTGGTTATGAAACATACTAACATTTATAATTCAATTAATTATGTATAGGTTAAGCAAACAAGATCATCAGTAACAAGATTGATTATTGATATATGTCTAGCTTATTAATGCCTGAAACAGCTGCTGGTAAGGTGTCAGACGAGGTGATCAATTGCATGCGGCAAAAAAAAACATGCTGTTTCTACATTTCCCCCAGCAAAGATTCTCAATGAGTGACACTTTTTTTCAGTTTTCTTCCTTGGCAGGAGGAAAAAAAGAAAAAAAGCTGCAATGTTCTTGCAAGCCAATATTACCAAATATGAGTAATCAGTAGTTATACTGTCATCCAGCAAAACTCTGTCCAAAAGTGCCAATGCTGTCCAGACCTACTACGAGCACAAATCACCTGCTGTACAGTACCAGTGGTTTAGTCAAAACCCCCCTCAGCTGAGGCCAAAACAAACCAAGAGCGGACATGAGTGCTACCCGCCCTGCAATGTGGCAGCGCGCTGAGCCGAGGCTAAACTGAGACTGTAATGCCAAAGAAGTGCCAGAGCTACAGAGAAGATGCCAATTAAGTCTAATAAGGCGTAATGCCGGTGGAGGAAGTTCAGAAAGACAAAATAAAGTGTAATTGTGCTTGTATGAGAAACAAAAACATGGAAATAAACTCCACTTAGCATTTGGAGAGTTTTCTCTATAGGCCTGTGACTTATAAAGATTGATACCTCTGGAGTTTGTTGAAGTCATAGAGTTAGGGATGGGCAACTTTGGTCACAGCAAGGGCCACATTCATTTAATTCTCACCACCAGAGGGCCAAATTGTAGCACACAAAAATGATTACAGTCGATTATGTCTCAAATTTAAAGGCTTAATATTTGATTTTTCACACTTAAATATAATATAAATCAAGTATATCCTCCCACTGTCTGTGATGTTTTCAGAGTTTTCAGAGTCCTATCTTCACTTTGTTTACATCGCCTGGACGGCCGGCTGACTCCTCCCCTCGAGTATAAAAGTTGTTTAATTGAGGGACTAGAGAAAAGAAGAATAACATACTGTACTCACTGCTTAACTGTGTTTCTAGATCACGCTCATTTCAGGTAAATTTACATGCAGTGTGAAGATACGAGCAGAATAAAGATCGCTAGCATTAGCATGCTAACACAACAATGCAGCGCAAGTTGTTTTGGTTTCATGCTGGTGCTCAAGGGCGACATCTGCTGGATGAAAAAATCGCATATAAAGCCTTTAACTCAACATATACCAGTAATCAAATATTGTTATGGACATATTTCTGGTTTTCATGATTTCATGGCAGATTTTTGTCATGTTTTCTTCATGTTTCCAATTAATTGACCTGAGGGCCACGTTGGATGTTGATGGGGGCCGCATGTGGCCCCTGGGCCGCCAGTTGCACACCCATGTCATGAACCATGTTGAATCATAACATTCCCTGATTGTTGCTTGTTTTGTTACTGGCCCAGTAAGAGGCAGTACGACTGATTGGTTAAGCTGTGTTTGTTGTATAACCGAGCAGAGCATTAGTGCACATGGAGAACACTGTATTTAGAGAACAGGCAGTCAGGACCACAGGATGGAAAAGACACTATTTCCTGCCTGCTGATTCGTCCGTGATCAACATGAGAGTGTGCATGTGTAGGGGAGAGCTCTACCATCTCTCCTGTCTCTGTGTGGACTGACCTTTGTTGTCAATGAGGAAGGTGTAGGAAGCCAGCGAGTCTTGGTAGTAGGTGACATCCTCCAAAATGTAGGCCAGGTTCACATCCACCCCAACCACGCCCAGGAGCAGGTTACCAAAATAACAAGGCCGGCTCACAGTCATAATAAACCCTGGAGAAAGAAAGAACAAAGAATCTGACTCATGCAACACCTGGGGTTTGTTTGATACACTTAGCTTTTCTGTTTTGAGCTCTTTTAGCACAGCTCATTCCATTGTTATCTGTGTGCGGAGTATAAAACTGTTCAATCAAATAAAGGGAAGACCAATACTTCTCTCATGTCGGTACAATATATATCAACCTCGAGCCACTTGGCAATTCGCTTAGCCTGATGTAGAACTAACAGCATCCAAAGATCATGAATATCAAGTTATGTTGCGATTAATTTGTCTCCTTTGGCAAAAGTTCCAGCATGTTAAAGAACAGCTTTAATGTTTTGAAATTTGTGTTTCCAGAGCTTCTAAATAGTCAACTTTAGAAGTGCTGGAAGGCTGATCTTACTTTCATACAGAGCTGTGTTAGCTGCTCCTTGTTTCCAGTCTTTAAGCTACGCTAATCGTTGCATACCTCTCGCTTTGTGTGAAACCGAAAATGTGAGAGTTGTGTCAGATTTCTCTTCTTACTCATTGGCTAAGATGAGTTAGTTATGGAATAAGGGGGGTGGGAAAACTACTCCAAGTTTTTTTGTGATTGCAATTGCTAGTAATTGATAATCTCTGAACACTGCAGGAGATTTCCCCGTGGACTGGAGACTTTTGGAGGTACTCAGAAACCCAGATCCAAATGAAGTCAGAGAGATTTTACCCCACTTATGGTCCCTGTTAGAGCAGTGTTACTTAATGAATATTTCTGATTGATCTAGTGATTGCAGCTTTCAGAAGACTATTTCACATGCCAGCAGACTATTTTGCATCATCTTTAAGGGTCTTTAGATCTTCATGGAAATGTTGAGAAAAACATGCTGGAGGAACCGTTCTATCCCTTTCGAAATAACTAGCTTAAAAATGTTGGTGAATGTGAAGCTTTTCAGTGTCATTCTATTCATTTATCTCATTTTAGTAGGGACCAGAACATTTTTTTAATTGCCCAGTATTCAGTTGTGGTTCAATGTGATGACTTCCTGTCCACTTTTGTCCACACTCACCGTCTCCCATGGGGTCAGAGTAGGGCAGGCTGAAGCGAGCCAGGTCGATCATGCGGTTGGGCAGGTTGATGTAGAATCGGCCCACCGTTGTCTCCAAGTTGCTCAGCTGGTTCAGCACCATCATGCTTCCCTTCACCACCGGCATCGTGGTAGCAGCTCCCGCCGATCCGGACAAGGACGCTGCCAGGGAGCGGTCGCGGTCGAACATTCGATCGACACCGTATTTCACCGAATTCTGCTCCGCGAGATCTCTCAGGAAGGCCAGCTCCTTCAGGCCGGTGACTCCCTCTGAAGGAGGAGAACACGGGGTGAAGAAAGAATGAAGGGTTAGATCGGGAATGCCGATGTCAGATTTGTTTGATTCAAATCAAGCTGGTACAGCAAGTAACTGCTCACATGGCTACAGGCTTCATCAGACGAGTAACATGACTTGAAAAGGTTGGTTGAAAAAAAAGAAACCTACTAGTAAATGTTTGAGTTGCATACAAATTTGCATACGTATAATTTCTTATTAAGGGAATACCTTGTGGAAAGGAGCATACAAGTCAATATTAATATAAATGTGTAATTATATGCAGGTTTGAAAATAAAATGTATGTACATATTTGTGTGACAAAACCCATGAAATATTTAAATTAATCCAATGTAGAAATGTGGAAACCTCAATTTGCATTTAACATAGGGGCTATATCCCTCCCCTTATCTCTTTTTCTTTTTTGTCTGTTTGTTTTCTATTTTATTTGTATTTATTTATTTTATATTATAGTTACTTATATTTATTTTATTTTTCTATTTTATTTTTATTTATTTTATATTATATTTATTTTATTTTTCTATTTTTATTTATTTAATAGTATATATATTTATATTTCTTTTTCTATTTTATTTTTATTTATTCATTTTATATTATATTTATTTTATTTTTTCTCTCTTATTTCATTGTTTTGATGTGTATGTACAGTATGTATGTCTGTGTATTCATTTCTAAAGATGTTGCTGCTTCTTTTCTTGGGGGTAGTTTATTTTTTCTTTGATTCATTCAACATCTTATGTTGAAAACATGTTTGTTGAAATGAAATGACCATATGAATGAAGCAACTCTTTGAAAAAAATGAAAAGAAAGTATAAGAAAAAAAGAAAAGGTTGGTTGAAAGGAAAGCTACAAAGAGTTAAATTCTTGTCACTAAAGGGCTAATTACTCAAATTCTGATTACAGAATAAAGAAAACTGTTCCATTCTGCCTCTAGCTGTACTAAAATTCATTTTTCAAGGAGATTCTTCCACCAAACAGAGGCCAGATTCAACAAGAATCTGTCAAATGAGCGAATCCAACCTCATGCAGTTCACATGGTTTAATTCACCACGGTCATAAATCAGTTGACAATGTCACAAGGATTTCCTTAACTCATTTGCCATCAGCAGCAGAGATTATCCGTTCACTCATGCGGGCCCCGACTTGTGATCCTGCGTCATGATCTCGACACGCTTTTTATTCCTAAAATCCCAGGCGTCTGCCGAACACGACTGTCATCTGTGAAGCTCAGAGATCACAAACACAGATAAATCCCTCTTCTTTAGAGAGAAAGTATGCAGCTGAGAAGTTAACGCAGAGCTCAGGCTCTATGTTTCCATGCCTCATAAGGTCATGTAGAGGAGGATGGAGAACCGCGGCTTGGACCCTGCAGCTGTCACCTGGAGCAATTGGCATCCCACGATCCATTGGGAAGGACAGCGCACACAATGTCTGCTAGTATCCAATCGCTGACTGGATTAGAGCAGAATTCCTTTTTAATGCCAAGGCTCATCACGCTGGGCAACTGGGGGGGGGGGGGGGGACAACGTCATGGGTGGCAATGTCAAACCAAAACCAACAAAGAAGAAAATGCCGATTGCACAGATTTCCACCTGTTTTTATTAAGGAGGTAGTGTCAATTCCTGCTCATATTTCCAGGGATAATCCAATGATCACTCAAACCAACTCATTACAATGTCTTAATAAAAAAATAAAAAGAACACTAAATTTTATAAGATTAATTTATTAACAAACAGAAATCAACAACCGTTCAGACAAAGTTTAATATTGTGTTCTAGTCATTTAGCTTCCAATGTTACCAAAAGGAGTATTTGCTCATTTGATTGAGGATCTGATATCTTTGGGGCAATGGATGAAACATTTTGAAAACATTATTTTGTGCTTTAGAAGATTGTGATGGAACTTTTTCAGTGTTTAGTGACCTTTTATTTATTTATTTAACCTTCATTTATCCAGGTTATAGTCCCACTGAGATCAGAGATCTCTTTTTCAAGGGGGATCAGGCAGAGAACAAAAACACTAAAAATCAAACAGTACACATTTCAGAAAAAGAAAATCATCAGCTGATAGAGTTGCATAAGGAAAGTTTGGATTTGTGTCTCTTCTCTAAGGATTTAAGAATTCAGGGTAACTAAGGTTAGTAGATCAAAATCCGAGTTCAGGTTGTTCCGAGCAGAAGGTGCAGACAATCGAAAGCTTTCTTCCCCGACTCCGTTCTAACTTTGGGAGCAACAAATTGCACAAAGTCCAACTAACAAAGGTTGTGTGTTCCATCTTTCAGAATGAAAAGAGAGGAGAGGTAGTCCAGAATCATTCCTAGAATACCTTTGTGAATTGAGATATATCTGTTCCTAAAGCAGTCCTATTGAGTTCAGAATATGAAGTAATGATGAGTAAGAAGAATTTTAAAAAGTGATCAATTTAGATAAAATCAGCTATTTGCAAAAGACGCGCAATTTGGGGTTAAAACATCCTCTAACGGACAGGAGAGTAGCTTATTCAGGTAATAACAAAGTTATTCATAGTAGGCTGGCATCTCACCAACACACACGCGCACACACACACACACACACAAACAAACAACTGTGTATTATACTGCCAAGGGACTGCTGATCTCCTTGAACAATCAGCACTTCAGCTTTGGCAAGAGATGCAGGAAAAAAGACACACACACACACACACACACACACACACACACACACACACACACACACACACACACACACACACACACACACACACACACACACACACACACACACACACACACACACACACACACACACACACACACACACACACACACACACACACACACACACACACACACACACACACACACACACACACACACACACACACACAGAGGGCCGTTCAGCCGTGTGCAACAGCCTCAGCAACAAAACAAATATTTTTTTGTGGGATATGCAATGCTAATAAACTCAGAGGACGATAGATTTCCGCATCCTTTTCATCATGGAGCTCTTTAAACAGCCAAGGTCCTCCGTCCGTCACACACACACACACACACACACACACACACACACACACACACACACACACACACACACACACACACACACACACACACACACACACACACACACACACACACACACACACACACACACACACACACACACACACACACACACACACACACACACACACACACACACACACACACACACACACACACACACACACACACACACACACACACACACACACAGAGCAGCACGCCCTTTGAAGTCTCACTCTCCTCACTTAGATCTACCTCATTTCCATTCTTAGATGCAAAAGCAATCTGTATTAATGGTGGACTAATGCATGTACGGAAGTGGTGTGTGTGTGTGTGTGTGTGTGTGTGTGTTGCAGGTTTTAAAGGAGGCAGATGGATGGACAAGGACAATAAGAGAGGGAACAAAAAACATACACACCACACCAACAAACAGAAAAAAGCCTTTGAGGTTTCTGAGCACCTCTCTAACCTTCAGTCTTTACTTAAAACGTATCGAGCCAAAAAACAAATTTATCTGCTGCAAAGAAACGGGTCCAAACAGAAGAAGACTGTTGATCAAAATCTAGCAAGTACAATCCTATGCAAATGTTGTACGGACAAATATCATGATGTAATAGAAGATGAAAGTGTTGTACGTTTTGTTAGCTAGCAAACTGTCACTGCAATCACTGCAGCAAAGCTAATGAGCGGCGATGACGAGGCGTCTTCCCAGAGCTAGCATACCAGCTAATAGACAGCATTTCTTACAACTCTCCAGGCAGGGGTGGAGCAGCGATTTTAAAAGTGCGGGTGTTCTGACGCTAGTATATTAGCATCCTCTAGCAAATCAACACATTCTGGTTCATTTAAAGGCTTTATATGTGATTTTTTGATCCAGCAGATGTCGCCCCTGAGCACTGCATGTAAATTTACCTGAAATGAGCGTGATCTAGAAACACAGTTAAGCAGTGAGTACAGTATGTTATTCTTCTTTTCTCTAGTCCCTCAATTAAACAACTTTTATACGTGAGGGGAGGAGTCAGCCGGCCGTCCGGGCGATGTAAACAAACTGAAGATATGACTCTGAAAACTCTGAAAACATCACAGACAGTGGGACTCGGGTGTTACACCCATTGTAGACAGTCATGACTCACAGAGTTATTTTCAGAGGATATACTTGATTTATATTATATGTAAGAGTGAAAAATCACATATAAAGCCTTTAATGTCCAATAACTAATGTTAGCTGACACATCATACAACAATACAAAGTTACAAAAGATAATTAGACACTAACTTTATGAACATCCATTGTGAGAAACCCAGTTAGCTTAAGCTCTAAAAACGAGATTCAAAACTGCTCTTTGTGATGTTTTATTTTGCTTTTCTTATTGCCTTTATGCCTCAGTCTCTTTATTTCTGGTCTTCAAATATAATGTGCTTTTATTTTGAAAAACTGCGAGGGGGACTTCCGCTACATCGTAAAGTTACGGGAGTAAATAAATACAGTTAAAATAACAACCAAGAGGAGAAAATGTTACACTTAGGTTGTTTTGTGAGGTGGATTTATCTTAAAATTTATCTGTTTGGGTGACTAACTCTCTTTCAGAAGGATGCTACATGTAGCATGTATCCATTTGTTAGCTCTGAGCTCTGACTCAGCCAGTGATGAGTGATCTGATTACTACTAAATGCACATAACTTTACCGTGCTTCAACTGTATTGATGTATTGTATTGATTAATGATTGGCTTAATTGTCACTTAATAAATCTTACTTGACCAATAAGTTTTCATCAATGACTCCACTGGTAAAAAGTGTGGAGGATGAAATTATGTTTCAGTGAAAGTGTGGGTGTTGCGCGCCTGTCTCCTGGTACTTTCACTAACATTACAAAACAGTATTAATAAGCAAACACGAGCTGAATGTCTGTGGGCAAACACGGTCCAAGCCAGTTAGCTTGTTGAGCTTGTTTACACAGCAAAGACAGCACGCAGTCTGAGCATGACAAGCAGATGCTAATTCATTTAAACCCACTGTATTTCTAAAAGAGTAAGGGCGGCGTACCATTCATGAGGGCGTAGGTGAGGATCATGACGGAGTTGTTGAGGTGTCGGTTCTCCTCTCTGACCACACTGAGCGTCGCCCTCTTCTCCTGCTCCGACGACTCTCGGGACGTGATCCCGGATGACAGGTAGATGATCACCATGTCTGTGGCTTAAAAGAACACAGAAAACAAAATCACCACACTCATTCTGATCGATCAGTGCAAAAAAAAAAAGGTGACTGAGGCGGCACACAGACAGACGCCTGTGCACAGTGCAACAACAAGTTCTCTTACTGGCGCTCTGTTTCCAGAGGCTGCTGGTGTTTCGGAGCAGCTGGAAGGCCTTCTGGAAGCCGACCGCGTGCTGCGTGGCTCCATCGGAGGCCTTGATGTTGGAGATGAAGGTGCTCATCTTCCTCTTGGTCTCACTGGTGGCCGGAGAGAGCAGGCTTTTATAGCACTGGTCCAGGGAACAGGAGCGGACCGTCTCCGCTACTGACAGGATGGAGATCTGGAGAGGAACGATAATGGTACATTGAATGCTCTGTACACTTGTAAATATGAACTCTAAACACACAATCTTCTAAATAAAGTAAGACTAGATTGGTATGCTCAGACCTTGTCGTGCTCGTCGATGGCGTTGAGGATGACCAGCGCAGAGTCCCTGGCGATCTGAAGCTGGGTGTCAGTCACAGACGCCCCGTGGTCCACAATCACCACGATGTGTTTAGACTGGGGACGTACTGCTGACACATACACCGGCCTGCAGGGGTAGAAATACACACAAACATGCATGTTCAGATCAGACACTTGACCTTACAGGGATAGAAATACAAGACAACATTAACACATACTATGAAAGACCCGGACCCTCAGGTCATCAGGTGAAGGTCTTTTAACCGTACCCAGAATCAGATCAAAGTCCGGAGAGGGGGCCTTTAGTTACTGTGGTCCTGTCTGTTCTCGAAAGCATATGAATAGTTTTTCTTTTTTTTGTATATATGTGTGTGTATTATGATCACTTTTGTGGTAACTGATGTTTCCTTTGTCGTGTGTATGAATTATTATTGACTGTGGAAACACTTTCTTTCTTTTGTATGCTGTGTTTTTGATTTAGTTTTTAACCTCAATGTAAAGCACATTGAGCTTATCTGGAATGAAATGTGCTATATAAATAAAATTGCTATTGCTATTACATGAAGAGGGGGGACTTCAGATTGAAATGCATTAACTATGGAAGGACATGATCAAGGTTTTTGGATTTATACTTGAACCAGAGCAGCTATGTGAGTCCACAACAACCTCACATATCTTCTAACTAAACATAACCTTGTCTTCTACTCAAACCCTTTACTTTCTCCACTTTTAGTTTCCTTCACTAATCCAGTCTGCACTTAGCTGTGCTGTCTAGTTCCACATCTCCTTTCCTGTTATTTTTGGAGGATGCTCAACACCTCTCACGCATTTCACACCATCACTGCAGAGTTATTTACCAAGAAACCATATGTGCAAGACTCCCACAAGCTGAAAAACATTATGAAAGATTTTTGTTTTACTTTTCAGTTGATGCATATGAATTAAGTATAAAATATGATTTCAGCAGCTTTCAGACCTTATGTAGTCATGGTAACGTATAAAGACTCACAGCAACATGATTTACATACAGTATGTATTAAAGTAACTACATTTTAAAGTTATCTCACAAAAGAGGAAAAAGAAACATCATATTGAGCATCAGTGTTGCAACATGCATTCATGTGGATCATAATATTTTATTTTCAGGTATATATTTAACGCCTGGTCTATGTGTTAATGTAAGTAGATTATTAGCTCGGTGGGGGTATAAAGGGATGTAGGAGGGGGGATCAGTGCCTGCGTGTGTGGTCTGCTGGACAACACAGGGTGGGGAAGGGGAATGATGTACTCACAAAGCCTTATTCACACTCCAAGCAGGCCAAGAAATGTCATTTATGTCATGGCCGTATGCCAGCTCACTGACTCGAACAGCAAGGACAGAAAAATCCACGAGACATGATTTAAAAAAAAAAAAAAAGAAAAATCTCAAAATGTACTAGAGAAGCAAGAGAGAGACAAAAGAATAAGAGAATGTGGAGAAAAGAGAGGACGAAACATCTTTCAGCCACAGCCAATAAAAAAAAAAAAAAAAAGCCCACAACAATGGAGGTGTGAAATTCCAACAGGCTTTAGTGGTACAGAGCCACATTCCTGCCAAGGGCATGTGTGGTCAGGGTGTGTGTGTGTGTGTGAGGGCCACATGCCAGCTACGTGCCCTCTGGGCCACCCCACAGCCACTGACAGAGGAGGAGGGGGGAGCGGGAGAGGGGCTTTTAACTTCAGCCAGCCTGTTCTGACACCATATACAGTATGAGTAATATGTTTAAAAAATTGGGTGTTCTGAAGAATTTTTGGATGGACAATAAGAGAAAAACAAATGTTAAAAAAAATAGACAAAGTTGTTTCTTTACCTGCTGCGGTGCTCGTAGCTTCCTTTGCATTGGAACTTGTGGGCGGGGAAGACTGTGAAGATGCCCTCCTCGGAGCTGAAGTACTGCCACTTTATCCCCGGGTTGGACTTCAGGTTGTCTGCCAGCACTGCGGACAGAGGAGACAGACATTTAAATGTGATGACATTTTTAAAAACAGGGAAGCATCTAGGGTAAAGAGAGAGAAATGGGAGAGAGAAGGTAAAACAAAGTGAGGAGGGGGGAAATTGGAAAGGCTGGAAGGAAGAAATAATAATGACACATAAGATTATAGAAGGATTGAGAGTTCCTTTTTGTTTACATTCAACCTTGAAAAGGCAGAATGAGTCAATGTATAGACGAGAAAAACCTGTCTTTAATCCTCCTTTAAAGTGCCTGCAGAAACCTCCTCGCCTTGACGTCTTCTAATCTGGCTGTTCAGGACATTTCTAGGTGTCCACTTTTGAAAAGTGCTGTTCAGCCGTGCGCATTAACGAGGCGCACAGTGTGAGGATGGGACTTCTAGAGAATGATTTCCAGACCTTTAGCCCTCATCCAAGAGGAAGTTATTGGTGATGATGAGCAACAAACAAACTCTGAAAGCTGTGTTCATAAACTATAAACGATAAACCCTTCTCATTCTGCTGATATCAGGGGAGAGGCATTTTAAGTTCAGGGGTTGACTATGATACCTGTGTGAATCAGAGCTGTTGAGAGAAATGACTGTCACAGTTAAATAAAGACGTTTAATGGGGCGTTAGATTGCCCCAAGATAGATCGTTATGTCGCATTCAGTCAGCATGCAGTCCCCTCGACTTCAACCTTGGCTGCACCCTGCTCTCTCCTCCCAGCATCTCCTCTCTCTTCAGCTGTCCAATCAAATTAAGGTAAAAATGGCCCAAAAATATCTTTAAACAAAAAAAATAAAATAATTGATTGTGTTATGATTTCCTCTTTAAGTTCTCAAGTTGGGTTGGGAACTTGTGGGTTTTTGGGGCATTTGAATTTGAGAATTTCTACAATATTTGAAAATTAAGCTTGTCTTCACTTCACTTGCTTATTTAAAGAACCCCATAATAAACATTGTGATACAACAGAGAAAGGCCTTAGAAACCTTGTTATCTATCAATACCTAGATATCATTCTGGACATATTTAGTTTAAAGGCTTTATATGTGATTTTTTGATCCAGCAGATGTCGCCCTTGAGCACCAGCATGAAACCAAAACAACTTGCGCTGCATTGTTGTGTTAGCATGCTAATGCTAGTGATCTTTATTATGCTCGTATCTTCACACTGCATGTAAATTTACCTGAAATGAGCGTGATCTAGAAACACAGTTAATCAGTGAGTACAGTATGTTATTCTTCTTTTCTCTAGTCCCTCAATTAAACAACTTTTATACTCGAGGGGAGGAGTCAGCCGGCCGTCCGGGCGATGTAAACAAAGTGAAGATAGGACTCTGAAAACTCTGAAAACATCACAGACAGTGGGACTCGGGTGTTACACCCATTGTAGACAGTCATGACTCACAGAGTTATTTTCAGAGGATATACTTGATTTATATTATATTTAAGTGTGAAAAATCACATTTAAAACCTTTAACACCAAGCATTTTGTTTCTTTTGATGTATTTTTTGCCTTTACGTGTCTTTATTGGAGAGACAGGACTCTATTGTGGATAAAGACGAAAATCTGTTTTTCATTAATTTGCTTTTCACACATATATCCATCCTATTCAAGCTTGAAGAGGAACTAATGCTTAACTTTTCCCTTTATATAAAAATAACTCCAAAATGGATTCCTATACTTTTGGCACTGCATTTCAATCCCTGTGTCATAACTGTGACAGCAGGACGAGCTGAAATAACAGTCTGAACTACAACCTCTGCAGACACACTGAGCCGGAGGATTTGCTCAACACAGACAGAATTTTTTTTTTTTTTTTTTTTTACTGGCTCGCTCACAGAGTCAACAGTATCTTCACAGAGATCCCATCACAAAGCAGCAACTTCCTTTCCTCAACTGCAACACAAAACAGCCTTTTGTAAAGCGATGGGGGAGGAGGGAGGAAGGAGAGAGAGTTAGAAAGACACAAATAGAACTTTTTGTGGTACGTGAGGCAAAATAAAAACGACACTGAGGGGAAAAACAGAGGGTAGACATGAAAGAAGACTTTATAAGATTAGCATGAAACAATCATGCTGCTGTTTGACTCAGTGTTTTACTTATAAAATACAGCTCTGAAAGCCAACCATGGCAAAAACCACTGACTACAAGCCTCAAACTGTATAACTAAAGGATCTATCGTTTGAGTTAATTGCAATGTTTAATTTCTTACTTATAGTATCACTGGGGTTTTGTGCAGGTCATTATCAGACGCATTCATTCAGCCACTTATTTGGCTGATCATTTGTTATTCCCTGGTAGGAGGTTTCCTTAGATGGGGGTAGGATTTTAAAAAAAATTGTAAACTAAGTTGATGGTCTTTCCTAGACATATTAACAGCCATTCTTGCATGTCATTGTCAGCTGGTGCTAAATATTTCCAGAATGAAATGGCATTGTTAAATCACCTGCCTATGAGAACCTGTGCATTGGCTAATCAAAACCCTGTGAAATGATCTAACTGCCAAACATTACAAACAACAGCAAACGGCACCTTTAGCAACATTCTTGGCCCCAAAAAAAAACCCAGCCGTTCTTGCACACCATCATTGCCCGTCGTACATTATCCTAACCCAGTCACTACATTCATCTCTGAGGCTCATATAAACAGGAAACACTCAGTTGTGTTGACAGTGGAAGAGGGCTTTGTTTAACATCTGTCAGCCTACAGTGCTCCACTCTGCCAACTATGTTTAGATCGTCTCAGAAAGAGAGACAGGCAGGCAAAGCCAAGAAATGGGACCTAAATGACACCCATTTACTACAACAACCCTAACATAACTGACGTTTGTAAAGTTTGATATATTTATGCATCACTATGATACAGTTACCACTGTAACTTTTGCTGCTTTGCTAAAGTGCTCATGATGGATAGGCCGGATCTTTGTAATATAACAATGAGTAAGGTCTTTTACCTGCTCTTTTGTAATGTTAACAGACAAAGAGTAAGGTCTTTTACCTGCTTTTTGTAAAGTGTCTCGAGATAACACTGAGTTGACGCTATACAAATAAAAATTGATTGAATTGATTGATATATTTTCTTTGATATGTCTGCATCAACCACACTTTAAAAACACCATGTGCAAAAACGAACGACAAACTCCAAAACTCTGTTTGATCCGTATAATCCCTTTACACCTTTAAGTAAAAGCTAAAGACCCACTCTTTCATGAATACCTACGCACTTAATGATATTGACAATGTTTCTGTTGGATAATGAAGATTTAAGGATGGTTTTGAAGCTGATTAGAGCTCTCAACAACAGCTGTCGATTGTGTGCTTTGCCTGTCAGCAATCAAACTTAAGGCTGTATGTTTGCAGGTTCTGACATTGTTTCCTCCTTTCTAGATTCTTGCTTGTGTTGTACTTACTCTCTGATGTATGTCGCTTTGGATGAATTGTACATTTTAGAACAAATTTCAGCTAAGATTAAACAAATAAAGTAAAGCTAAGTTAACTTTTTCAGCTAAAAAGGCATCAACCAAGTACTGGTCAATTCAGAAATGTTACCTGAGAAAGGCACTACATGGGGATTGAAGGGATCTACAGTCAATGTCATGTGCAGATATTTCATAGAAACTTTGACCTGCTTGTGGCACCAAGTACATTGATTAATCAACTTGGAACTATCCATTGATGTATACAAGGAACTAAAAAAATCGACTTCAATTTGGTCAAATCCTCCTGGCTTTGCAGAGTTGTTTAGACAATCATGATTGAGTTGGTACTTTAATGCGCTACTCCAACCTCAAGTTCAAAGTGTTGGAAAAGTTGGAAAAATGAGTATGTGCACGCATGGGAAGAACGCAGAGAATTATGAAAGAAATTTGACAAATAAGACATTTCATAACATCTGTAGGCTGAAGAAATGGAGGAAAATATCCACCAAAGTCACCTCTCATCTTCCGGATTCTTTAAAACTCTAGTCGCTTGTTTCACTTCCTAAACCACTATCTCCTATCTCCTCTGCCTCTAAGAAAAAGCAAAAATGGAAGGTAAGAGGAGAGAGAGAGAAGATGGAAGTATACAATACAGTCTTGATATAATTACTCCATTTCAATCAGCTCTCACCCCTTCCTTCTTCCTCTTCATTCATCATTCTCTCCCTCTCAATTATCCCTCCCTCTCTCACCCGCTCCCTCCCTCCCTCCCTCCTCTCTGTAGCTACTTGTTTAGACTGGGCTGAGACAAATGGGAGAGAATGAATACGCTGGGAACGTGGGGGTCAAGGAGGGCTGAGTGTGAGGGACGGGGAGAAGAGAGGAGAGTGGAGGTGGGGGGGGGGGGGTAACTTGAACTCACCATGACTGGCTTGTTAGGAAAATAAAACCCAGCCGATGGTGATGTGTTATGAATGGCAGTCATTATGAATGGTTTGTAGAAAAGAGGAGGCTGGGATGTGTGGAAAAAGCAGGAGGTGGTTAACAGCAATGGGATGGTAAAGAAGAACAAATGATGGTGGTTTCCTGTCAAATGGGATACTAGTACTACATTATCCAAGTTGGAGAAGTTAAGGGTACAGTATGCTTAAAATGTAGTGTTGTATTGGGGGCGGGGAAATTACTACAGAGGGTGCTAGAGCCATAGTTGGACATCTTTGTGTAATTTTTCCCAAAGTAATTCAGGCTTAATGCATTTTAATGTTGCTTGTACTAAAGTTCAAGTTCTGCAAACCAAATGTTAGGTTTGAGTAGTGTTTTGGTAAAAAGACAAGTCTGAGTGATGGAAGTTAGGTTGTCGTAACAATGATCAGCCATGGATTTATTTCTAAATTTATAGATGCGACGCTTCAAATATTGCCTGGTGGCCATTTGCAGTATTACAGTGTATGAATCCTCCTGTAGGCCAAAACAAATGTCTGAATTGATAACTATTATGAAGAGATACTTTGTGTATAACTGTTAACTGGACACATCTCTAACTGCAAATTATGTCAAAATTAGTTTTTTGTTGTAAATAGTTTATCCATGGAGGCTTTGTGTGTGTTAAAAGTGGTTATAAAACCTGTGATGTCATCATAATGTAAAGGATGGGCTGAAGTAAAACTAGCTGCAGGGGGCAGCAACAGAGACTCTCATGTTTATAATAAGTGGTTCACATGCTCTGGAAGTCCAGATGATAGAAACTTTCTTGGTAAGTATTCTTACATACAAAGTCTGCAGAGAGAATTCAAACAATGAAATGTACAATGTACTGTATGAAGGGGGGGGGGGGGGGCAGTAGCTCAGTCTGTATAGGTGCTTGGATTGGGAACCGGAAGGTCGCCTGTTCAAGTCCCGATACAAACCAGAGAGTATGGAAGTTGGCCTGGTTACTTAAGAAGTGCCATGTCACTCCTAGAGCACTGATCCACCAACTCCTCTGGCTCGCTCTCTGTGTAGCAGCCCCAATCTGAAATCTCTCCATTAATGCACGGCCATAGGTCTGGTTTGCGCTTGGTGTATTAAGGCCCAAGAGAGTAAACCAGATCTGCCCTCAGGGATGATTAAAGTACAGTATATGGAGAAAAAAATTAAAATGATGGATTGAAAATAGAGAGTTTAGAAAATTGTTCAGTATTCTGGGGAAAACAGTGCATTTCATTAATCCACACAGTTCAGCTTGATATTTTTTCTGCTGAAGCAGGAGCAACACACCAAGCCATGGCAGAGGAACAGAAGGAGCAGCAGGGGAAAGTTGGACTTGGTTTTTAGTCAATTTGATCCATTTTCTTTTTAATCAAAAACAGACCGACATATGTGGTACAGACTGATGTGGGTTTCATATTCTGCAATTCACTCATGTCATCTGGCCCCTCAATAAATGTATCTGCATGGACACCATCACACTGTATGCTATTGCTCCTTTTTTTTGAGAATGACGACGAGGCAACATATATGTACTATAACTTGAAAATGGAAAGTTTTTGTGAAAACTGATGCAATGAACACTTGAGGTAGAAGTGAGGACAGAAACAGATCAGACAGAGTCTTTACAATAAGATGATAAAAAACATAAACCACCTGAATACATTTGCAGACTGAGTTCAAAGTCAAACAGAGTGCGTTTGATCTCAGGCTATAAAAATATATTTCTCAAACAGAAGGGAGGGAGAGGCTGAGAAGAAACAGATAAAGAGAGGAAAGAAATTAAAAGAGAGAGAGAGAAACTCTCTCTTTCAACACGCACAGCTAATTATTTCTATCTTAGATCAATGTCCTCCGCTTTTAACATTTCAGAAGATAAGAAGAACTGTACAACTTCTTAATTAAAAAATGGTTGCCATGGCAATAGCTTTTTAATTATTCAGCATTTGGTTGGAAATCCACAAAATGAATTCCAAAACTCAAATGGTTTTAAGCTTTGAGTTTTCCCCCATTTGTAACCGTTAAACCACTTCAATTCATTTAGTACCAAATCCTTATCCTTCCATCTTGTTTATGTGTGTGTGTGTGTGTGTGTGTGTGTGTGTGTGTCATACCTGAGTTGAGGTCTCGTCCGGGGTTGAAAGCTCGGCTATTGACTGTTGGAGAGAGTCTGTCGCAGCAGATGGTCTTGGAGACGTTGGTATTGAAGTTTCCATCAAACCTAAAACGCACACAAACAGGCAACATTTGAGGAATTTATAAAGTGAATCCAGCTCGTTTGCTGGTGGAGCGGCTCCGACTTTTCTCTCAGCACAAACAGATTTATTGCTGCACAACTTCATTTCCAATAGATGAAAAAAGCCCCCAGGTTTGCCAATTCTTCTGGCTTTATAGTTATATATAAGCCTCAACTAAAAAAAGCTTTTGGACTGGCAGATAAAAAAAAGAAGTGAAATCATTAAGTAAATCTAATTGCACAAAACATCTGTTGAAACTAATAGATTCTGCTGGTTTCATTTAAGCCTAATTGTATTGTTGGCTGTATCATCTGTTACCCAGACGTCAAATTAGAGAACAAGTAATGGCCAGTGAATCATAGTTTCCATGGAAAGCTGCTCAAACTTTCTTTCCTTTTAATAAAGGTAATGCCCAGTTCCCGGAATTCATCTGAATGCAGTTGTTCCAACATCATATATCACAGAGCCCTGCCTAGCACCCATCCATCCATCCATCCATCCATCCGTCCGTCCGTCCACCAATCCATCCACCCATCCATGCATCCATCCATCTGCCCATCCATGCATCCACGGGTCCACCCATCCATCCACCCGTCTACCAATCCATCCGTCCATCCATCCATCCATCCATCCATCCATCCACCAATCCATCCATCCATCCACCCACCCATCCGTCCGTCCGTCCACACACCCGTCCATCCACCCGTCCATCCACCCACCCATCCGTCCATCCATCCATCCATCCATCCGTCCACCAATCAATCCATCCATCCATCCACCCGTCCATCAATCCATCGGTCCACCCATCCATTCACCCGTCCACCAATCAATCCATCCATCCATCCACCCATCCATTCACCCGTCCACCAATCCATCCGTCCACCCATCCATCCATCTTGGTCAGAGTGGCAGAAGGCTGAGAAAGTGACCTTCAGAAGTCACTCTTTCCTAGAACTATTTTTGTGCCTTACATATTACAGACGAGGCGTAAAAAGGGCGCAAATATCCCACTATTAACCGGCAATCAGTAAGCACCAATAGACAACCTCCGCTGTGTGCAACACATGTGAAATGGACAGTACAGAAAATGTCTGGAAACGTGTGTTAGTGGCTGCAGAAAGCTTTGACGAGATGAGCGATGTTGCCTTTATCTACTATCACAAAAATTTAAAAAACACATACAAGTCATAATTCACAGCAACGTTTCTTGGTGGCACTGTAACGAGCAGCTCTGATGGAGCATGAAAATAGTAGTAGTCGTTGTGCAGTGTTGTCCTTAAGCATACTCGAACCCTGATGTGTTTAAGAGGTGACAAAAAAATCAGACACACGTAGCAACGAGCACGTCTTTAACACGTGGCTTTGCTGCAAACATCTTCACACGTATTCTTTTCAGTTTTTTTGTTTCAGTGTTAACCAAGAGCACAACACTGTTGGCTTACGTGGTTTCCAGAGTCTAGATCTCTGCAGTTAGTAGCTGATAAAAGAAATGGCAGGTATGCAGAGGAGCAGCCTATTTCTGCACTGCACCATGTCTGGCTGCTTTGATCCTTCCATCCTGCAAACTAGAACCCCCCCCTCTTCTTCTTTCTGGCTTGGCAACATACAGACACACATGTGCACACACACACACACACACACACAGATGCTACACACTGTTTGGCTCCCTCTGCTTTGCGGACCTGGCACCGGCACCGGTTTGATTGACAGGTGCTGTGATGTGAAGGCTACGTTTGAACTTCACTCATTAGAGTCCCATAAGGCTGAAGTCATTACTATTCTGCCGCGGCCCGCTCTGCATAGAAGGGGTGGGCAGAAATGTGTGCTAGATAAAAAATACATTTGCAGCTGCTTTGAATTCAACATAAAAAAAACCACACACATGAGAATGAGGGAGAGAGCGATTCCATTCTGATCAGACATCTTAATGAGGGCAAAAAAAAATAAATAATAATGTTTTTGCTGAAAGGCTGGACTCACCGGACTCGAGCAGTAACAGCTACATAGGCTTAAGATGAATCACTAAATATGAAAAATAATAGTGCAAATCCAAACTCGCTCTATCCAAGAGCGTTACAATGTTGAATGCACAATGCTTTAAATAATTCCTCCTCTGAATATGCATATAAATAATGTATTGTAGGAATGCTGGCTTGATTACCATTCCTCCCAAAAGGGTTCCTTCTGTATGCGGGTAATTAGGAAAGATCCTGACGACAATTCAAGAGATACAAAACACTGATAATGGGCTTGTGTGTGTTCATCTGGGGAGAGACTCAAAGCACTATTTAGTTTTGGCGCGACACATTTTGACTGAAACATGACATTCTCTTTGCTTTTAGCCCAGAATAAAGTAAAAATATTTATTTAGAAAATATGCATCAGATCTGAAAAACCAAAGGATGACATGAGAGGGACATTGCTTGTTTTTCCATCAGTAAAATGTCTTCAGGGGGGACACTGTGGAGTAAGTACACTAGGCTCTTTTCTCCAGAGTGAAACAGACAGAAGACTCTAAATGAGACGACACCTGCCATGTTCAGCAGTTACTATCCTAAAAACACTCTTCTGTGAAGCTGTATCCTGCTTCAGAAACCATGTAGGACCCAGGGAGTACGATCACCTTGAAGAGGCTCGTAAGTGTAATACCCTTTTTACAGTATTTGTGTACAGCAGGATACAAGCTAGTGCGTTAATGAGATTGGGGAAAAAAAATATTTGAAACAACTTTGAGCTACTGTATTGAACTGATTTAGAACATACAGCTGGACAGTTTAGAGAATACGTGATAACTTGGAATTAATAAATCATACCTTATATCAGCCATGTGATTGGCAAAGTACAAAGAAGCATTTTATTTTTGTATTTAGTTCAGTTTAGTTTCAGGATGACATAAACATGTAGACCCTCATACAGCTGTGTTGTCTGTTAGCTTCCCCACTAGGGGAGGTAAGACTGGAGTGGTGGTATCATGAAAGATAAGATTGAGCTAAAGGGGGCCCCAGCTCAAAACTCTACTGACTACTGGATCACTCTGGTGTCGGCCGAAGGCCTCAAAGCTTCACATATGTACAATGAGTGTGACGTAAATAAATCTGCTCTTAGGCATTATATCACATCTCCTCATGTTGTGCTAAATGTTAAAGTCTGTGATGCAATGCGATAAAGAACGACACACTGTCACACACAAGTGTCCTCAATATGTCCTGGACTCAAGTGTTGCACACATTAGTGACATCAATAAACACAAACATGAAAAACAAATAACGATCCACACATAACCAGAGGAGCACATACCGACAAGCCTACCAAACCTCAGACCTAAACAGTTTAGTTACTACTTGGTAAGATAAAAAAGATTTGCAAAAAAAAAAAAAAAATGAAATCAAAGTGAAAGGATTACACATTTGGTTGTTAGATCAGATTGTAAGTCAGATACAGTATGGTATGCACAGATTGGAACAAGGCCATGTAGTGCAGATCTAAAGACCACCTCACCTCTTCACCTGTCCTTGAGTATCGGTGAAGACGGGGAGGAAGGAAACAGTGAAGACGGGGAGGAAGGAAACAGTAAAAGGCAAAGGGGAGGGTGAAGAGGATGGGAGTATATCAACATGGCAGACAGAGGCTGGAAGGACAAAAAAGTAAAAGCAAAAACTAAGGAGTAGAACATTTTAGGGAGTCAAGGGCGGACCGGCATAGAAGAGAAGAAGGACAGAGGAAGAAACTGACGTTCACAGAGGCCTGTTGGGAGTTTTCTGGAGGTTGACAAATATTAACAGCTGTTAAAGTCATTTAAACAAGCCGCCTCCTGATTCTTCTGAAATGTTAGCCATGTCCTTCCTTCTCTCTTTGGGGAAACAGAGGTATCATCATCGTGCTGAATGAGCAGCTTGACCTGAAGCTGTAACTCTGAGTCGCTCCTCACTGCTGCTCTGTATACTCTTGATGTGGACTGTAAATCTGCCCGCAGCTCAGATAGTGAGAATGCTTCTTCAGAAACAGGAGCTCTGTATTAGCAGCATGTGGTCTTTAATCTTTGCTTAATTATTACTGAAGGTATTTGACATGTGGAATATCATCACTCATATGATGTTACTGCATGTTGGATAGTTATCAAGAGGTCATTGAGGCAAACTGCAAAATTGCGCAGCTCGTTCTCGGCTCAATAAGTCTCTATAACGTTTTACAACCTTAACATAACTAATCAAAAGATAGAAAACACACATTTATAAACGGTTAAGTTTACTAGCTAGTATGGTCTCGTTTTTTTTACACCGTCAAAATATAGCAAACTACTTACAGCATTTCAGGTGTTGTGCCACCATGTTTCAAATTGCATATTTGGCACACTGCCTTTGTCTTGTCTTCACTTGACTTATAGTGTTCCCGACAACAACTTCCCACACAGCTGAAGTCTTCGGCATTTTGTCTTCCCTTTATTAACGTGCAAGGTGAACTGAAGTGTGACGGTCACTGATCGCTGTGAGGAGAGTTATTTTAGGTAGCAAAAAAAAAAAAAAAACAATATCGGGATCCCAAAATTAATAACCGATTGCCTACCCGACGAACGAATATCGGAATAGCCGAATATTCGGGTCCAGCCCTACTACTTTTTATCCTTCCAGTCTTCCCATTCCCAACCTTATACCTCTACTATTGGGAAGTCAAATCCTTATATCTGAAGATGGCTCACTGTCACACACACACACTAAAGGACATAGAAAGTAGGGCTGGGCGATATGGACCAAAACTCATATCTCAATATTTTTTCCACTGAATGGCGATACTCGATATATATCGATGTGTCTTTTATTAACAGTCAGTTGCACAAGTTCAACATGTACATGAAAACAAACTACCTGTTTGTGAAATTAATTAATTTTCTGCACAACAAAATAAACACAGTTGTGTGTTTTGTAATCCATTTGGACTTGAGCTTAGTTTAACATTTAGTTTTTTGAGTTTGGCTCAGAGAGACAGTGAGATGAGAAATAGGTGAACTGGCAGCTCTACAGAAGAAACGTATAACTTCATTTTAATGCAACATGAACTACTGTATATCGATATTAACGATGTTGTCCTACCCTATATCTGGATTGAAAATATATCGATATATCTTAAAAACTCAATATATTTCCCAGCCCTAATAGAAAGTATGTCTCCGTACTGTTGTTGACATGGTGATCAGGGTAATGGTTCCGATGGTACCATGTGAGTGGTTTTGAACAAATGATCCCCAGACAACACGATAGATTTCCATGAAATCCAGAGACAAACACTCAAGGACACCTTGCCATGATTGTTCACATCTAACTCTCTCTTCCCTCTTCTTTCCACTGTTGTTTTTGTCTCCTTAAGAGAACACTTCCACTTCACATGAACGCTGTTTTTCTTTGCACAGTCCATTTACAGCTTATCTCTTTCTATACTCCTGGAGAAATGAGACTGTTAAGTACCGCCTGGGCTGCTCCCGAGCACACTTCTCACTTTTACAACTGCACGGCCGTGGAGCTGTTGAAAATGAGCACCAGGAGATTTCATGTTAAAAATACAAACACACAGAGACTCACACATGCACACACGCAACAACTCTACTAGTCACATACATTAGCTATTTTCAGGTCCGGCCTGTCGCTGCGACCCAGCAGTGATTAAAGCATACCAGCAGGCGCTAAGCACGGCCCTTAGTGGCCTCCCTGAGAAATGATAGCCTGCTAGCTTGACGGCTAACAGACACGGACACCCTGTGAACCACCTGATCCTTCTCTAAACTGGCTGACCTGACTGAGACCCCCACAAGCAGCTGATGCCTGAGACTAATGAAGGGCACTCGGAGGTTCGCTACAGGGAACTCAAGTCCTGTCTAGAGTCTGGCATGGATCCTGTTCAACCAGGAAGATGATGTCAGGATTTTTGTCTGCTTTCTTTTCATCTTTATCAACTTTTTTTAACTGCTATAATTGTCATATTACGCCTAAGATAAGCAAGGTGTTTTACAATAAAAAACAGCCCCTGTTTTCCATTCTTTACGGTCAAAGGGTCGTCCACAGCGGTTTTATTCTGGAACTTGAAAAACCAAGTTGACAATGTAAGATTATTATCATCGCTGAAGCCTGGATGATTCTGATTCTGTTTTTTATTTGTATTTATTATTTAAGATTTTTAAGACACCAGCTGAGATTCAAATAGTTTTAGTATATAACAAAAAAAGCCTGTTGATGCTTTAACTTGATATTTTACAGCTAAATCTGTTTCAGCCAAGCGGTTCGGTTTAGTTCAGTACGGTTAGGTAAGGTAAACTCTTCCTCAGCTACCCCGTACCCTTACTTGTTAGGATTAGTGTAAGCAGGATAGCAATAGCTGCATCAGCTACGTCATACTGTGAAATCATAACAGCGGGACAGCGTAGCCTGCCAGGAACTTCAACAAAAGAAGAAGAGTGCGACACAGTAAACAAAAGGGCAACAATGGAGGACGTCCAGCAGAGGTCTGCAACTCCAAGGACGTCCATGGGGCAGAGCTACGTGCTGACATTAGTCACAAAAAAACAAAAAAAAAAAAAACAGCCTTGGAATCACTCTCTAGAAATCCATGGGATATTTAAACGTGTCGCGTTTTTTGGGTTTGTCCTTTATTACCACTATGGCACAGGAAGTGACGATTCTTTTGACCAATCGTGAGACTGCAGTGGGTCTAACTCCACCCTTTAGGGATGGATCGGATCGTTTGGCACCCCAACAGAAGCGTAGCAAAAAAGTAGGACAGTACAGGTCGGTTATTTCGGTACCATTCCCAACTTTTGTGGTGGAAACGCCAATAAATGTAAAGCTTACCGGACCAAGCTGAACTGGACCGCTTGTCGGAAACAGGGCTTTAAAGACATTTCCAGTTCCCTCTCGTTGATAAGTACCACCTAAATTCTGTGGTGTATTTTTGGAATTTGTATTCCTCCTAGATATATCTACATTATTAGCTCATATGGGAAATGTGTAATCAGAAAAACCCATGAAAGTATCGTCTGGATTTTTTTAATGCACTTTAAGAACAATGTTGATTTTCATTTCAAAACTACAGCTCTTACCATTTTTTAAGATATAAAGTAGGAATATATGGGAGCCTAAGCTTCCTGATGAAGTGAACTGAAAAAGAAAGAGCAAACATATTCTACATTCTAAACTATCTCAGGATCCTGCATAACCCCAAAAAAATGAAAGCGATAGAGCTCCGTGCCTTTATCCTCCCCCTGAGGAAGATCCTTTGAAGTTCAGGGATCTGTCAGATTCAGCTTCAGTTTGGTATTTCTACCACCACCCCTCCCCTCCCCTCCCCTCCCAACCACCAGCAGCACCACCCATGTGATTCCCCCCTGCATCATTCCATCCTTCATAGGTCTTACATAATCTTTTCTCTGCAGAATCTGCCTCAAACCGTCTCTGAAAGCTGTAAAATCCTGTGTTTCCGACCTGGCTCTAGACGGCACATGTTGGGACATAAATACAACATGTTAGCGTGTGAACAACTGTTGAATGCATGTCCAGCGTGTCATGGGAATGATTCGGGCTACAGGTGGCTGGTGGCCCTGAGCCAGGCCGCCTCCTTCTCTGCCCGACTGAAAAAAAGAGGGGGGGGAACGGGTGACCTTGCAGCCTGTGAAGTCTGCAGAGCGAAAAACTTCAGAGAGCAATAACTAGTTCATTGGCTGATAAAGGAGAGGAAGATAGACAGAAATGGAGGGAGAGAGGGAGAGAGAGAGAGACAGAGAGGATGAGGGGGAGAGACAGCTGCAGCTCTGTAGATTAGAACTGAAAGCAGCTCTCTCTCTCTCCCTCTCTCTCTCTCTCTCTCAGCTTTGAACTCTGTTTTTGCCTGCTGGAGTCTGTGATTGGCTAAAAAAAAAAAAAAACTCACTCTGAACTGTTAGTCTGGGGCAATCTTAAACTCTCTCAGCAGAGGGCTTTAATCTGACATTTTCAATCCCACGGCCAGTTTTTCTAAAACTTTTTTGTCATGTGGGGAAAGCCTTTTCTAAACCTCCATGGCTCATGTAGGCCTCCGAGCTATATTTAGAGAATACACAATGAAGTTAACACTGTGTCATCACATTGTGGTCCTTTATGTAACTAATTAAAATGTCAATCCTGTACGAAGAGGTCCAATTTCTATAGATTTTAACCATTACTTTAATTTTAAATAACCCCTGATCATGCCCTCACTTAGGCCACCTCTAGCTTTGGATTTAGCAAAGTAGTGATGACTTTCCATATTTATTACTCAGTCTTTTGATTAAGAAACAGGAAATATGTACACAAAATATAACTAAAAAAAACTTTTTCAGAACAAATTGGTTTCTACAGGCAAATGTTCTTTTTTCCAGTCTGACCTTCCTTTGCACTTGGAGTTTAAAATGTTCAGGTATATAATACCAGGCTCCTTTCAGCACATCCCACAGTTCTTCTTCAGATGTCTCAGCTCGCCCCCCCCCCTCCCTTCTCCAGGTGCTCCCATACTGCCGCTATCATTTTCACGTCTGGACTCTGAGGAGGCCAGTCCATTTCCCCAAAATCACACATTGCTGACTTCATGCCTTATGACTTGATCAAAAAACACTATGTGTGTCATTTGTTGAAGAGGATAACTATGCTAGAATAACAAACTTCACAGCCATTGCTGCCGGATCATTTTTAAACATTTGTTGCAAGATTGATATCAAACTGGGGCGCAGTTTATATCAGAACTTTAACTATAATTAGCAGTCTAGTCGTTTAGATTCATGTTGAGTTGTTATACACTATAGACTTAAACATCTGATCACTGCAGGCGGAGAAACATGTATGTGGTGTGCCAAAGTAGTGCTAAAGCAATGTGGCTTGCACATTTACTCCAATGTTTTTTCTTTAAAGTCTTTATATGTGATTTTTCACACTTAAATATAATATAAATCAAGTATATCCTCTGAAAATAACTCTGTGAGTCATGACTGTCTACAATGGGTGTAACACCCGAGTCCCACTGTCTGTGATGTTTTCAGAGTTTTCAGAGTCCTATCTTCACTTTGTTTACATCGCCCGGACGGCCGGCTGACTCCTCCCCTCACGTATAAAAGTTGTTTAATTGAGGGACTAGAGAAAAGAAGAATACTGGCGTATAATACTCGTCACTGGCTGAGTCAGAGCTCAGAGCTAACAAATGGATACATGCTACATGTAGCATCCTTCTGAAAGAGAGTTAGTCACCCAAACAGATAAATTTTAAGATAAATCCACCTCACAAAACAACCTAAGTGTAACATTTTCTCCTCTTGGTTGTTATTTTAACTGTATTTATTTACTCCCGTAACTTTACGATGTAGCGGAAGTCCCCCTCGCAGTTTTTCAAAATAAAAGCACATTATATTTGAAGACCAGAAATAAAGAGACTGAGGCATAAAGGCAATAAGAAAAGCAAAATAAAACATCACAAAGAGCAGTTTTGAATCTCGTTTTTAGAGCTTAAGCTAACTGGGTTTCTCACAATGGATGTTCATAAAGTTAGTGTCTAATTATCTTATGTAACTTTGTATTGTTGTATGATGTGTCAGCTAACATTAGTTATTGGACATTAAAGGCTTTATATGTGATTTTTCACTCTTACATATAATAGAAATCAAGTATATCCTCTGAAAATAACTCTGTGAGTCATGACTGTCTACAATGGGTGTAACACCCGAGTCCCACTGTCTGTGATGTTTTCAGAGTTTTCAGAGTCCTATCTTCACTTTGTTTACATCGCCCGGACGGCCAGCTGACTCCTCCCCTCACGTATAAAAGTTGTTTAATTGAGGGACTAGAGAAAAGAAGAATAACATACTGTACTCACTGCTTAACTGTGTTTCTAGATCACGCTCATTTCAGGTAAATTTACATGCAGTGTGAAGATACGAGCATAATAAAGATCGCTAGCATTAGCATGCTAACACAACAATGCAGCGCGAGTCGTTTTGGTTTTATGCTGGTGCTCAAGGGCGACATCTGCTGGATGAAAAAATCACATATAAAGCCTTTAAAGGGGGCACGCTGACCGTCAGCTTTTGTGGCTAATATAATTACCATTGACTATTAAGTACCTCCTTCAACCCCACTTCAAAAATACAGAACTATCCCTTTAAGTCTTTTCAGATACAGACCTATTTTCCAAAAGTGAATATGAGTTGATGACAGCTTTCAGAAAATGTCCTTACAGTACGCATGTAAACCCAACATCCCACTGCCTGACTGGGCTCCAACAACAATAAACTTTGTCTTATAAAAATGTACACTGCAGCAAATTAAAAAACATGCACGGCCGATGATGACAGCAAGAAAAAGATTCTGGAACAAGGGCTGAGTTGAAAAAATGCAGCCAAATATGTGTGCATGCCAGAGCTGCTTAAGGCTGTAAATTGTGTGATGTAATCTGGCAATGATGAAAACAAGTTAAACAAGGGAGAGGTGGGGGATTTGTGTGTGTGTGTGTGTGTGTGTGTGTGTGTGTGTGTGTGTGTGTGTGTGTGTGTGTGTGTGTGTGTGTGTGTGTGTGTGTGTGTGTGTGTATTATTTGGAGCATAAAGAAAAATGTATAGAGAGCTGAGTTCAGGTGCTAAACAGTGGGAGGTGTGTTGTCAAGACGAAATGAACCTCCTGTCGAGATGTTTGTTTTTTTCTTTGTGTGTGTGTTGGGGAAAATGTACTCACTCCATCATAGACGCAGGTATGGAGCAGCAGTCCTGTATGGCGGTGAGCGGAGACGTCAGGTGAGCCGTGTAGGAGGCCTCCACCACTTGTTTGTTCCGGTTCACCACATCCAGGTAGCGGTTGAACTTTTCCCGGATCTTTTTGGCGAGCTGCACAGAGTAAAAAAAACAAAAAACAAACACTAAATCAGACAATCATTAGTGGTGGTGACATCTGACTAAAGCTTAAAGCAGCCAAGTGATCATCTCACGCACACGCACACGCACACACACACACACACACACACACACACACACACACACACACACACACACACACACACACACACACACACACACACACACACACACACACACACACACACTCATATGGAATCACAGCTAATAAAAGCAGAGTCTTACAAGCTGGGTTTTGTTAACTGTGGTTGAGAGGGGTTGCACATTGTAAGGTGTGACCCTGCAGACACAAGAAGACCAGAAACACACACTGCTGCTGCTGGCTATAAACTTCTGTGTGTTTTCGGGGCTGCAGATCTCAATGCTGTCAGGTAAATGCAGTGATGCAGTTAGTCTCTATGGCCGTTTTCGCACATGCACTCCGGATTTTTACAGGAGGACTTCTCCGGAGATTCTCCCGACCTAGTCGTTCACATATGCTCCTCACAGCGGGGGACTATCCCTGTCAGAGGGGAGGGGGGGCGGGGGATTTCCTGAGGTAAGACGTGACGTAAATAAACAACGCGGAAGTAGCAGCCGAAGCAACAGAGTCCGCTACACGACGTTATAATGAGAATATCTGTCTTTATATCAATGCTATGTGTAATCCAATGGAATGACAACATCCAGAAAAGAGAGGAGAACAACATACTGACGAACAGAAAACAGAATGCAGACGTTTAATTAGAGCACGGAGATCGTAGTGGTCGCGTGCAGACACTTTATGCAGTCACTATATAAACGTCATTCTCTTTCTATTGGTTCAAATTGAAATCTCTGGAGTATATGCTGCCGCGTTCAGACATCAGCTCACTCTGACTTTCTGCCGATAAAATACTAGGAGTCTGGAGGAGAAACTCCGGGTAAAGTCTGAGCAAAAAATGCGGCTGTTTGCGTTCACACTTAGTCTGAAGAACCTCTGGGTAGACAAATCTTCAGAGTTTTTCAGGAGATGTGTGAAAAGGGTTTATGAAATCAGCAGGCTAAATGATGACCTCACAGGAACGAAAAAAGGGACCCAATCAACTAGATTGAAGTGTCTGTTTCTGTGTGTGTAAATAAAGCTTCCAGTTACATTTTTTAAAAATGTCACACTAACACAACAAACTGTATGCCTTAACACTGAATCTGCAGGGAAAATTGGAAGTGGTCTGTATATTTTCCAAAGCCATTGTGAGTTACCTTCTCAGTCTGGGTGAATACAGAGAAAAGGCTTATTTCCATAGTAACTGGACGCCCTTTGTTCACATCGCTGCCTGCAAAGGGGGCTGTTTTTTCAAGCCAGGACCAGGGAAATGTTGCCACGACCCACTGACCGCTTATACACCTCATCAGCCGGCCGCTATTACTATTAGAGGTTTAACAAGGGCCTGAGGCACAGCCCACAATTACCCGTCTACCACAAACACACACACATACACTTAAATGTGCACCCTCACACACTACAAAGTGAAACACACAAAAAGTGGCGCTCCCTGACACACAGTGCTGTCCATGCATGGCAGCATGGCAATTAGCTAAATAGACATGGTATTAAAGAAAAGGTAAAAACAGGCCAGTGTTCAGACGAGGAGTGTTTCCAAAGTAAGACTTTTAATAGAGTGACTCGAAAGAATCCAGAAACTTTGAGCCGTGCAAGTTAAAGCTAAAGTTCCAGTGTGCAGCCAAAGCAAACCTGCACTCTGCAGATTAACCACACTCTCCAAAACACAGGCCTCCTCTCTCTCCACTCTCCCACACAACCAACCAGATTTTTGGGTTTGCAGCACCCAGTGGACTCTGTCGAGCCGCAGAGCTGGACTAAGTGGAATGGGTGCACCCTGAACTCTTGTGCTGGGGAGTACTGAGGTTTGCGAGCCTTTGACCACAGTCCCTGGCAGTGGTGTTTATGGCAAAACCAAGAGTTACTCTAAAATGAGTGCAGGCCTGAAGTAAACAGAGAAGAAGGAATAAGCTTCTGCAGACCAGAGGAACTGTTACACTCTTGGAGAATCAATATGAAAGGGCGGCCCCGGGGTTCGGGTTCAGATCCGACCTGTGGCTCCTTTTCCCGCATGTCGTTGCCTACTCTCTCTCTCTCTCTGATTTCCGACTCTATCCACTGTCCTATGTCTCCAATAAAAGGCACAAAACGCCCAAAAATAAGAAAGAAAGTACAGAGACGAAATGACAATTGCAAAACTGCAATCTAAAAAGTGCTTTATTGACATGACCTGATCAGAAACAGCCGACTTGACTTCACCGTCATGTTCTACAAGTTGTCTAAACGAATATCTTATATACAGTACATAGTAGTAAATGCAGTAAACCAATAAAATGCTACATAACATTTCAAATAAAAAAGTATGTGAGATAATCAAAATGCATTTTATTCTCGAATTGAAGCATTTCTGTTTGTGGTTATCTGTACATTTCTTAAATGTCACTCAGTGAAGGCTGCATCTACCTGCTCTTTGGCTGACAGACAGACAACACACAAACACACACACAATCACACACACCTACAGGAGCACGCCGAACTGATAACCACTCTGCCAATTTGAGCGCATTCAGTTCCTACATGTCTTGTCTGGTGGTGAATGTGACTAAATGTAAAAGGTGAAAACTTAAAGGTCAAAGTGTGCAAACTGCTGAGGGTTGCACTCGTGTTAGAATCCTTTTATCTGTGGGTTGTTGTTTCTATTCTAAGCAACGGTTTTCAGTACTGATTTGTATTTTTCTCATAAAGTTATTCTTGTGTGCACATTAAAGTCAAACAGGTGAACAAAGCTGTAAGACTCCATTAGATACCACTGAGCACTGTTAACTTTAGTAAGAAATCTAATCCCAATCAATCCAAAAAAAAAAAGGACATTTCTTAACTCAAGCTGCTGGAGTTCAAACATTTCCTTTTTTTGCCATTCGAGTATTACTTCAGCCAAGGGTGCAACTGATCCTCTTTGAGAATATAAACATTGAAAAGTTTATTTAAAGAAATATTTAACACTTACAGAGTATGTTGTTCACAGCTAACTGCTAACAGCTCTGAGATCTCCTCTTCAAAGCCTTTAAAACTTTAATACCTTCAAATGAACTCGCAGAATGAGTTTACTTTAACAGACTTCCAAAAGGTTTTTATTTTTAACAAGAAAAAGGACTTATTTGGCAAAAGATAGCAGTTAAATTTAAAGGAAGACTGCAACATTTTACACAGAAATAAAGCAGAAATCAATCTGAGTCATGACTGTCGACAATGAGTGAGAAGCTTGAGTCCCGCTGGCTGTGTTGTTGTCAGAGCCGTGTTTACATCATGTTTACATGGACGCGACGGGCCGACTCCTACCCTTGAGTATAAAAGCTGTTTTAGTCAAGGACTCAAGAGAAGAAAAGGAAAATTTGAATGTCACATGAGCGTTTGTAGATCACGACCATTCTGTGTAAATTCACAAGCAATGTGAAGCCACGAGCTCGCTAAAGGAGGGCTAACATTAACCTGCTAACACAACAATGCAGGCCACAGGTGATTGCAGCTCGAGCAAAGGACAATCTGCCGCTTGACTTCTTCGTGGGGAATGCAAGGGGAGGGGGATGGGAGGTGTGACGCTGAAGGAGTGCGGAGGCTTTAGCAGCCAAACAGCAGCTTGTTTTGGTTTTTTGCTGGTCATCAAGGGCGGTATCTACTGGATCAAAAAGTCACACATTCTTTTGATACATGTCAATAATGAATAGATGCATCAGTTAAATTAAGCCTGATAATACACCTTGGTATGCTTGGTGAAAATAACCAAGTGCTAACACACAGCATGACATGCTTGTAAATGACGGACTATTCAACAGAAGAGAATGATGGAAATAGATCAAAATAGAAACAACAGAAAGAGGGAGCGTGTGTGTCATTACAAAAGGACAGAAGTCTGTGTGTATCAATAATGAGTTTCTAGAAGCCAGTGGCTCCTCTCTGTGGCCCCTTGCCCCTTTTATTCCTCTGCAGACCCTCTTCCTAATTGAGTCTCACTTTGGCTCGTGGACACAGCTCCTCTGAGGGAACTTTTCAAGCCAGCTATGTCAGAGCCGTCGCCTGAATTCGCTGGCAACTGCTCTGAAAAGCTGCAGATTGAATGTATGTGCACTCCACGAGTTGGCCAATGGAATTAAAATGTATTCCTACATGGAACAAACATGAGAGAAAATAGTGCTGCTCTGGGACTGGTGCTCATTAAAAAAAAACAAAAAAACACCAGATCTATGTGACACCAATTTCCAAAACCTAAGACTTAAGTATTGTGGATGAGGTTTCTGTGAAAGGAAATCCTTCAGGGCCTGAGTTCACCAAAGAGTTTTTTTTCCAAGTTGGAAACATCAGGCGCTCCTCTGAAAGCAATCCAGCTTGGAGCACTAGAGAGCACTTTGGAGAAGTAGGGTTTATCAGCTGAGTGAAAAAATCTCTTGTTGCCGTCTGTTCTGATACTGTAAACTTTCAAAAGTAAGAAATATCAACACAATATACTGGCTCTGGACCTTGTATTGGATAATGGATAGCCTGGTGCAAACAGGTGGAGAGGAGGGAACCATCTTTTTTTAGTGGGATCATGAGATTTAGTGAGAAATAACTCTTCATGGACAACCACTGATTTTTGGTTTTGTGCTATTTGTCCTGCCACCGTTTTACTATGACTGGACAACTGGGTAAAGTTGTAGCTACTGTGAGATTTTTCTGAGAATTTTCAGGACAACGAAGCATCCAAAGCCTTGTCAATAAGCATTTTTTTAGGAAATTGCCGCAAAACATCCACAAAAGTCTCCAAAAATTCCACAAGTTTCCATAAAATTTCAGACATTTTCATTACATTTCTGTGCAAATTCTTTAAAAGTTCCTGAAAGTTTTCTGAACTTTTCCAATTAAAACTCCTGAATGTTTTCCATAAAGGTTTTTTTTTTTTTTTTTAATGCACAAACACTTCCAAATAAGTTCTGGAGTTTTACATAAATATGACTGAAGCTCCCACAATAGTTTCTGGAAATTCTCGACAAAACACTCAAACAAAGTTTTTCATAAAATTCAGAAACATTTCCACTGAAGTTGCTGAAAATTGACATGAACATTTCCAAATATTATCACGAGAATCTCCTAGAAATCCCTGATAAGATCCACAATAGTTTCACAACATTACATCTATAATTCATGAAATTTCCAGTGAAAGTTACCAAGTAAAAGGCAAAGGGTTTATGAAGAAGAGGAAATTGGAATCCTTCAAGGCCAATTGTTGGGAGTCAATAATGCAAAATGAGTTTTACTAAACATTTCACACAGAAACACATTCACCATGAAATACAAACAAACATCAACCTGTCTGTTCTTGCTGGTGGCTGTTTACCAGTGTGCTGTTTACTGACACACACACACACACACACACACACACACACACACACACACACACACACACACACACACACACACACACACACACACACACACACACACACACACACACACACACACACACACACACACACACACACACACACACACACACACACACACACACACACACACACACACACACACACACACACACACACACACACACACACACACACACACACACACTATATATAAATGTACATCATGCCTGCACACAACCATGTTTGACTAGACCCCAGATGATGGAAATTCTGAGCATTGTTTTACCAACAGGAGCAAATCTGCACACATAAATGTTGACTTCTGGACATCAAAAAATCATCTGAGAGCTGTTATATATATATTTCTAAATATGCCATTGTCTTCTTTAAGCCTTCTTATACAGGCTGACTGCAGCTCTGCTTTCATTTAGTAAGCTGAGAGAAAGACAGACGGGTGGAAAAACAGACAGAGAACTTCAAAGCCAATGAGACGGCTGCCGTAGAATTTTAATAAACCCTCTTTTTCCTCTGATGGTGAGTGTGTATGTGTGTGTATGCATGTGTTTGTTCTTTTCTGCGCAACACAAGGCCACAGACAGACATCATCCATGGCACATACAGGCACAAACAAGCAGTCACACATGGACACACACACACACATGGACACACACACACACACAGGGGGAAGGAGAAGCCTTTGTTACTCACCTGCTGCACTTCTGTCTCTCCATTTGATGTCTTCTCGGTGTACACAAACGAGTTGAAAATCCTCTGCAGAGGGAGAAGGAGATATACAGGTTAGATCAGGAGGATTCAGTTTTTTGGGGGATGTCTGACAGAGACTTTTGAAATCAAAAATCTTAAATTACACCTAAAAGAACTAAAATCATAAACAGAAGATGGCTACATTACAACTTTTTGCATGAGGGAATTACACAACAGACATTAGCAACAATGGATCACTCTGCTCATTACTGCTCCATACTAGCCAATGGTAAAACTGGTTATCTGACTTAAAGACACATTTACACCCAGACACTATAGTCCTATTAATATCAGTGTCTAGGTTAGGGACTAAAACACATCACCGGTTGAATTGTGGAGGATTGTCAGAACACAAAATGTGAGCTCAATCTAAAAAATGATGCTGAAGGGGCACCGGGTGTCTGAGTGGTTATGGGCGCGTGCCCCACGTAAAGAGGCTGTAGCCCTCAAAGCGGGCGGCACAGATCTGACCTGTGGCTCCTTTCCCACTCTCTCTCTCTCTCCTTAATTTCTGACTCTGTCCAATATATATATCTCAGCAATAAAGGCATAAAATGATGCTGAATTTCCCCCTTCAGCTTCCAGACAGACGTTTTAATAGTCCCTAATTTATATTGTTGAGGGAATAGGAAGCATAGTGCCATTGAGGCATGGAGAAAATCAATCAATCAATCAATCAACTTTTATTTGTATAGCGTCAACTCATAACAAGTGTTATCTCGAGACACTTTACAAGAAGCAGGTAAAATACCTTACTCATTGTCTGTTAACATTACAAAAGAGCAGGTAAAAGACCTTACTCATTGTTATGTTACAAAAAGCAGGTAAAGGACCTTACTTATTGCTATGTTACAAAGATCCGGCCTATCCATCATGAGCACTTTAGCAAAGCAGCAAATGAGTCCTGGTGTGACCTCAGCCTAACACTTTAAGAGCATACACACACACAACTCTGTCCAGAGGGTCTCCTGGGTCCCATCAGCTCAACATTAGCTCTCTTTCTCTTACTCAACGCATACTTTCCAAACACAGACGGCAGCAGCAGCACTATGTTGCAGCTACAAACAGAGTAAAGCTAATGTTTGTGTTGTGTTGGGAGGCAGCAGGTAGGCAGGTGTTTCACTGTAAGCCCTCCCTTTGCTGCACACCAAGCCTTAAATCACCTGGTTCCACACGCCGAACCACTTCCTGCTGCCTGTCTGCACCTTTTGTTAGGCGCATTCCAGAGAGCACCAATTACCAAGAAAACACCAGGTCGGTCAAAAAGCGGAGCTGATTCACACAAAACTTCAACAGGGAAGAGAAAACTTCAACAGGTTTGCTCTGAACTTGGAACACAACTTAATGCTTATTTATTTTTCTTTTTTTGGTGCATTTTTCATGACAAATTAAATGGCATAAATAAAAGTTTCAATGGTCGCAACTACGGATTATCGTCTTGAAAAATGCATTAACCCCTCGTGATCTTTTATATAAAAAAATGTTTTTTTAAACATCACAAATTAATGTTGATGATATACTATGTGAAGTGTAATTATTTAATTTTATTAAAGTATGTACGTTTCTTTACTGTGGAAGCAGCTTCTGACTTTTTGAGAAGCTGAAACGCAAATAAAAAAGAAGCAGCTATACACTCAATCTACAAAACAATGGCCTCTTCTTAGCCGTAATCAGGCCATTTAGCTTCACTCTTTCTTCAGATAAAGTATCAAATGTAGTTCTGGAAATTCAATTTTCTCTAATTGGACTCATAAACGCAGGCTAGCATGAACACAAACACAGCTAATTGCCAATCTTTCCTCAACAGAACCAAACAAAAGCTCGGTTGAATCCTGATTGTCTGAATGGAGTCAGCAGGCCTGCTTATGAATGTTTTTGGCGGTCACTTTACACAAGCATGAGACTATCACTGGAGTGCTACACAAACACACACACACACACACACACACACACACACACACACACACAGCTGCATATTTCACTATGGAGTTATTCACAATGTGTAAAAACCAAGCCCAGACAGTCTAACTGTTCCACACCCTTCTTCAAGATGTAGAACTGTCAAATAAACACGAACAAGCACACACAAACAACTGCCACATCTTAGCGGGAGTTGTATGCTTTCAAAACACTAACAAATGAGAAGCCGGGTAGAGAAAACAGGCACTCAAAAGGGGGGAAAATGATTCGTTCCCATTAAGAAAGCAACTGTGGAAAACATTGAGAACGAAGCCCGAGGAGGGAGAAAAACTCCTGTTGTTGATTAGCTGCAGGTTAGTCGTCTTTCCCCTGGTGCCTCCAGTGTTTGTTGTCGGAGCTGCTTTGCGGTTTTCACAGCTATGTAGCAGCCTGGGAGGAATGCTCAGCTCTGAAACCTGAGAGGCCTGAGGCTGCCCGGGGCCACCGTGGACCTGTGGCCTCCCCTGACCCGTAATCAAACAGTGAAAAGTACACAGACACATACACAGCGGCACAGAGGCACGCAGTGACAACTACAGAGTGTCAGGCGTGGACTCACACACCCACCGTGTACGCACCTTGCTGAGCTGGGCGAAAGAGAACAAATAAACACGAGAGAACACTTTAAATACCTGATGGATGACAAGAAAACATCGATAAGAAGTCAGATGGGAATTCTTCCTAAAGGATTTACACTTATTTTATAACTTTTTAAAATGTGTTTTAGTGTCAAACACACAGAAGAAAAAAAGCCTGCAACATATGGATTTTTTCTCCATTCCTCGCCCATTAGAGCGCCAGGACACAACTAAAATTTCACAGTGCAGCTGCAGCAGCCTTATGGATTATTAGCCCCATTTATCAAGCTGTGGAGTCACATGGTTCTTTAAACAATGTGTTGAGTTCACGTTCACTAGCAATCCGTTTAGATGACAAATGAGCCCAAACAACTTGACAAAGCTCTCTTCAGTACGGCTACATAAAACCAGAATTTTGTCACTTGAATTGGTTTTAGCCGTTCAATATAATGCTTTGGCCTTTTTTTAATTTTCTTTCAGTTTAAGTGTTATGTTGAAACGGTAAGATGCACATTCTTCAGACTTTAAAAGCTCAGGCGGTCCACTCGATACTGAAACATGCAGAGCTCAAATTATTCTGAATGTTGCAAGGAATGTCCCCTTCCTTTCTCTGTGGATCATTTTTCCAACTGAGAACAATACTGGGGGAATTCTAACCTAAAATAAGATGAGTGGCTTTTTCAAAAAGGTAGCTGCAGCTCAGCTCACAGCCCCTCCTGGCATTAATCACCTGCTAAGGTGCAAAAAAACAAAACAATGATTTTGAAGGTGGAACCAGGGGTACCAGCTAATGTCTTTTGCATAATTCAATCCCAAATCTTATTTGTTTGGAACTATCAACATTGGAACCCAAAACGAAACAAGCTAACAACTACAAACAAGCTAGCTGTAGCTCAGCACACGACCCCTTCAAACACCGTTGCCTGCTATTGGACTTAGAAGAAACACTAAACTCATTATTCTGAGTTTTACCTTCGCTATCAATTAACACCTAGAGATACTGAGGGAATATTAACCAGAAAATAAGGTAACACTTACAAACAGGCTGATGGTAGTTCAGCTAACAGCTCCTCTTATCATTTGCCTGATGACAATGGAAAAAGCACTGATTGTTAATATGAAACTCCTTATTCTGTTTTTTTACTGGGTTTTTTTATTCAGCTAGTGGCTTCTTTGTTTTGAAAAGAAGGATCTCCATAATTTGGATTAAGATAAATATTTAAAGACTAGAGTCATTTGCTTCAAGTCAAAGGAAACACAGAAAACTAGTCCATTAGACCTCAAGACTACACCAATTGTGGTCTGGTGAAAAACACAAAATTACACTTATTTTTAAAAGAAAACTGAGCCGATTTCCGATTCCAAACACGAGCTTTCCAAACACTAAGCTCTAGAGAAATGCATATAAACTCCTGTTCATTGATCACTGAGCACCAGCCTTTGTCTAATTAGGCCACTTTTTTAAAATCCATCCACCTTGAGGTTAATCCGAGCCACAGCCGAGCGGTTCACATGAATGACTGACCCCTCCGAGGAGTCTGAAACTGCACGGTACAAAGACAAATACCAGAACCTGTGTTGTTTCAACCCTAAAGTACATTTGTCTTATTGATACACCGGTGTTTGCTGCTACTGTGGAAAGCAATTTCCTTTTTTTAGAACAACCCATTAACATTTAAACTCTGTCCCTACATTATTCACACTCGTGATTTAATCTGAGCCCCTCTTAATTATAGGCAAAGAGGAGGGTGAAGATTGAGCAGTTACTCATTATAACATGAGAACTTTTAAAACCCCGTCAGTTTAAGGGTCTACCACCATCTTTAGAACATTCTGTTGTAGATCTGTTTATGTGTTGAATCCCATTTAAAACCACCCCTCTCTTCATCATTAAGTTTCTCTTTCTAGTCCCCCCAAACCTCTTGTACCTTGTTATAGAAGCTTATTTCAATGGCCAAACCATGGGGACCCTCCATGCATACAGCATCCATTTAATTGGGCCTCCCTCTTCAGTTCTTCTGTTAGGCTCTCTGGGGGGAATCCATAAACCACCCCAAGGGGCTCTTCTCCTTTTAGAGACTCTTTTGTTCTTAGTAGGGGCAGAGGACACAATCTAGACACAGGACTGAGGATACCAGCCACAAAGACTTTGAGGGTCACCAATGGGTCTTTTTCTTGGAAACACATGGTAAAAAATATACACAGAAATAAAGTGAAAATTGTTATTCTGATACCAAGTCAAGATTAAAGTATCTCTATCAGCTTTTCACACACTGATACCAGTACCAGTATTGCACTCGGGCTGTTTACACCTTGCATTAACATCCATCTGGGTGATCTGATAACATATTTGATAGACTTAATGCTACGTGTGAATGTGCCCAAACGAGCCCTGAGGACGGATTGAGATCCGACAGCTCAGACCACATACAGAGGTGGCCTGGCATGCCTTTCTCCAGATTGGTATGGTAGTGTAAACACTTGTGCGTCCTGCAGCGTTAAGGACCTCGCCATCAAATGGCAGAACAATAATGCGGCAGGGAAACAAGTTCTGATCTGAATGACTTAATGGAGATAGACTGTTAATGCAAATTGTAAATGCCCGTCCTTGAGTTCTGTGCACAAAAGTGTGATCACCATTTGGTTAACATAGTTTGGGAAATAGTGTGTTTGTCAAAGCTTCACAGATGCAAACTGTTTTGTTTTTTTATTATCACACTAGGGGTTCCTCGTTGATGGCAAATATTCAAGTCTAGGGATCAGAATCAGTTTGTAGGAGTGGGGAAAATGGTGTATAAATATATACCCAAAAGAGAAGTAACAGAAATACTGAGCAGATTATGGAGAGGTGAAGAAAAAACATGGAAGGAAGGAAGAAAAAAAAAGGAAAGACAGGAAAGAGAATACAAGTGGAGGCCGACTGCAGTGCTCGTGCTGTATTTGGGAATACACCTATTAGTAATTCTCCCATCTTCAAAGTCCGGAGTTGAGCCGTAGGCCGCACTAATTTGGAATTGAACAGGAGAGAAATATACACACACACACACAAGCACACACACTTCCATTAATCCTGTCTTTAGGGTCTGACGATCAGGGGGTCCAAGGTTTATCTGTGAACACACTGTGGGGGTAAAACAGGAGCATCACGACACAAATATTCACCAATGTGCAGACTGCAAATGTGGGGGGGAACACATGCATATAGCTCATCTGTCATTATGGGCTTCTCATTGTTGGAAATTGTCTTTGAATGTGAAAACACACACGTTTCCCATCCACACATGAAGCTGCAGTGTAGATGTTGTGGAGCTGTTGGGCCTAAGAGATTGGTTTCCATACAACTGACAGACAAAAGCCTAAAAGCCCGAGAGAGAGCAACTGCTGCTTCCTCCATGCTGCTGGAATACAGCTCAGCCTCCATCCTTCCTTCAGTGCTTTATCTCCCCCCTTGGCTTTTCCTCCTTCCCTCCCTCCCTCCCTCCTTCCCCGCCCCCAGCCAACTCTCCGCTCATTGCACTACAAAGGGCTGGAACCGGGGATGCAGCATCATAGCTTTCCTCTGATGTGCATGGGTGTTGTTTTTTTTTTTTTTTTTCCTAGACCCTTTGCCACGTCTCCATCCCCAACCTCACCCTCCCCATCTCGATTTTTTTTCTCTGAACACTACAAAGCAGAGTCAGGAAACAGGCACCTGGGAGTGTGAAAGCAAGGGAGAGAGAGAGAGCGTTCGAGCAAGCAGTGTTTCTGTATTTCTGCAATACAACAGAAGAAGTCAGAAATAATTGCACCTGCAGTTTACAATAACACGGAAGAGAACAACAAAAAAGAGCATTTGTATTCACTCGTTTTTCTAACATTTACACCAAGTGAACTTTAACTCAGAAGACTCTCACATGCTTGAAAATAATTTACTATTTTCTATTAATTAAAACAATGCATTACACGAAGCTCTGCTCGGTTAGAAAACAGATAAGCCCTAAATTATGCAAAATTCCCCTTTAAAGCACAAGTTAAAAGTTTACAGGTGTGGTGGTATATACTTTCACAGGGATGATAGGAACATGTATTTTTACTTTGCTTTTCCCCACGGTTCTGCTGGCCTTTAAGTGTCTTTCAGCTCAATGTTTTTTTTTTGTTAAATGCCCCACAACTGAACTGTCTTTGGTTCAGTCTCACAGCCTTGTCAGAGTTTATTTAGCATGTTTTTTAGTGGGAAAAAAAATGCTACCTTGTATGCAACCTGCTAGGGCTGGGTATTTCTCACAATCTCACGACACGATACGTATCACGATGCAGAGGCCACAATACGGTATGTCCTAGACAGAATTCCCTACAACAGCTGTTCTTTATTGTCGAGAGTAACAGCAGAGGCATTTTAAGGATCCTACAACTTCAAAAAAAACTTCAATTCAGGTCCTCAGAGATATTAACATTAAAACATTTGAATCCCAGAGCGATGGCTTTTGTGTTATTGTGAACTGCACCAAAGGTCAGTTGTCTTTCAAAACTGTCCTCACAGCTTTGCAGCCATATCGATTCTGTAACATCTGCATCCATACATGTATTTGCAAGGAGCACATGACGATATCGCCATATCGATTTTTGGAGCACAGCCCTACTACCTGCCCAGTTGTGACTTGCAACTATAGTTACCTTAGTGAGGCATAAGACAGCTAAAAGAGCCATTAGCGGTTTATAAGACTTTGATTTATTAATATAGTGTGAGCTTTTTGAGGACCAAGTGGCCAGAATACAAACCCACATCAATTCAAATAACTTTATTTATCCGTTAGGAACTTCATTTGTGTAAAAAGAGCATCAGTACGCATACAGCTAGACACAAAAACAACAGCAGAAACACACACATACAAGTGGCTCTATTAAAAGCATGATAAATAGGTCATAAATAATTGTTATGAGCGGTTAAAAGAGTGGTGTTAAATAATAAGAAATAAGAAATAGATCATTTGTTCATGAGCCTGATGGATGTGGGAGCAAAGCTTGACAGGGCTGGATTAGTCCGGAAAGTGAGAGATCTGTATCTGAGGCCTGAGGGGAGACGGTTGTAGAGATGGCAGAGTGAGTGTGTGCTGTCTGAGGCTATGTGTTGTCCTTAGTTGTCCGTAGTTTTGTTCTCCTGTTGTAGATACTGATCAGTGGTTCCTGCCGCTGTCCGATTATTCTGCTGCTTATTGTTATGATCCTGTTTAATGGGTTACGATGAATGTTTGACAGAGACCCAAACCAGGCTGTGATGTTGAAGGTTAAAACTGATTCTATAAAACATTTGTTAAAATGCTGTTAGGACTGATTGGTGGACTTGAAATTTGCGGAGTTTTCTGAGGAAGAAGAGGTGCTGCTGGCACTTGGAGAAGATGGATTTGCTGTTGGGTTGGAAGGTGAGCCTGTGATCAATTATTGTCCCGAGGTATCTGTATGATTCAACAGAAGCTAAGCTACCACTGTAGGTGTTACAGACATAATGTTGGGCAAACAGAAGTTCAATAAAGTTTGGTTCTGAGACGGAATAAAAGTTTTAACTACTGTTTTGCCACCCATTGGTTTGCAAACCTCCTTTTTTAAGGCCTAAAGTTTGACATTTTGGCAGTGGCCATCTTGGTTTTGCAGAATCAGATTGGAGCATATTAGGCCAAGAGGGTGGAAACACCAAATGTCCCTATACTGGTCCATAGGCCACAACAGTGCAGTCACAGGTAGCCGCCACACCCTGACATATATTCTGCTTTAATTGTCACTTTTACTCTAAATGGGACTGCAACTTATATAATTAACATCCTGCAGTATTGAAAAAGACTTGAAACTATAGTGACTAAGATCATAAGTTAATCAGTAAATCATCACTGTCATTAGAAAAAATACTACATTTAGAAGTATGGTCACTTTTCTATCAAGTTTTGTATATTGTGAATTATTTTTGTAACCGGTGATGTTTCCCCCTGCTGGCCGTTAGACAGAATACCATTTTAAGACACTTCAAGATTCATTTAGTTATATGTTTATTTTGACAGGGACAGTGTGCAGACACTAAACTGTACCAGAGTTAGCCATGAGCTAATTTACATCTGGGAAGGAGAAAGATACGTCGTTGAATTTGAAAACCAGAGGCTACCTTGGGGTAAAAAGGCTGGTGCATACAATATTTAAAGGATGATGCAACAAAATACGAGATTTAAAGCATACAGAGGTTTGTGGTTTTGTTGTATTCACTCACTCTGTGGCATACATTAAGCAGGTTTGTGAGCTTGGGTATAGCATCTTAATTTTTAAATTTATTTGCTATACATTCTTAAATATCTATCCCTATCACATTTCCAAGCCAGTTTTAATTGACAACTGAACAATTCAAAACTCATCAAAGCTGTAACTGTGGCAAAGAGTAAAAGAAGAAAAAAAAAGAGAGAGTTACCCCGGAAGAGACATGTCGAATGTGGGTCTCCACATTTCCCTCTGAAGGCCACAGAGAAATCAAACCCTGGCTAATTAAGTCTGCTTTTATTTCAACCGCATGGAGAAGATCCAGTAATTAAATGAGTTGCTGTCAGTGTCTGCCAACTGCTTCCTTCTGCATTCAGAGAGCACTGGGGGTCAATTTAATTTGCTTGAATATAACTAACGGACCACCTGAGGCTATGGTTCCAAAGCCCATCAAGCCCACACACTAAGTTAGTGTTGAGTGCACCCTAAGTGTAGTCAAAGGCCTGGAACGCCATATGGTTAACGCTGATTTACTTTGCTCCATTTTCTGTCTTTATGCATGATTCTAAGTGCTTGTGAACATTATTTTAATTTGGAAAAGTGGCAGAAAAAAGACAAAACTGCTTCAACATGTAAGGATGATTCCTAATCTTTTTGTATTCATTCATGAAGTTTTGGAAGAACATAACATGTCTTAAAACTGCACTGCTTCATTCACATGAACACTGAACGATTATACTTTTAGGTGAAAATGTCCTTGATTATTCCCCTCAATCATACATCACTCACAAAAAAAAAATGGACTGAGGAGGACCCTAACTACATGATCATATCTTCCCTAGGAAATGTATAAATGTATTACCAAGCTGATCGATGGCCATTTTGAAGAAAATAAATTAGATTTCCCCTGAACTGCCCGAAAGTTTTGAAAAAGTTGAATAAATGTATTTAACCAAGCATTTAGCATTGAATGGGCTTCAGTCCAAGCAGTAAGGGTGTGGTGCTGGTTTTCAGCCTGCTCTTAATGTATCCAGCTCAGGGACATAAAGGGAAAACTGGGAACTATTTTGAAATGTGAAGAGTCCAAGACCTTCCATAAATGAGTCACATATATGATGACTTTTCAATGTGGAGCAGCTTATTAAAAAAAGAAAACACACATGACTTCTCAACGTTTTTCCTCAAAAAGTCCTTCATTCCAGGGCGTTAGAGTGCACGCCTTACGGACAGAGGCTATAGTCCTCCAAGTGGACAGCCCATGCCGTTCCCCACTCTCTCTCTCTCTCTCTACCCAATTAATCCACTGCCCTTTATTCTACAATAATAATAATGGCATTAAAAGCACAAAAATAAATCTTAATTCTATTTCTCAAACAATCATCACCCAAAATGGTTTAACACCTTCTTAATGCAGCACTCTGTATCTGTACTAAGTATTTACTTTACTTAACCAACAGCCATTTTAAATCAATATCTGCAGCAAATATGCACGAACAAACGCATCAGAAACAAATGAAGAGACCTGGAGTTGCAAATGTTATGAATAGTTTCAGAAGTATTTCTAGATGGCGCTAAAATGTATAAACCCCCACCCCCGATTGAAGGCCTTTTAAAGACAGATATAAGGGACCAAACAATTTGCAGTATCTATCGTCAGGTTTAACAGCTGCATTAAGTTGTTGTTACTATTGACGTTCTTGCATGAAAATGTCTTTAAATAAATCTATGAACAAAACAGTGCATGTTTTGTACTTGAAGTTTTATACAATGAAAAATCGACACCAAATGTGCTTCTTGTGTTTGTCACATAAATGGAATTAAACTGAAAGGTTTAACAAAGCAGATCCTAAATCCAAAACTCAATCCAAACCCTTTTATTGCTTTAAATCGGAAACCAGTCATGGCGCTGCCGCATGCTACCAGCTGTAATAAACTCCGGAAAGAGGCACCAATGTAGACCTGAACAAGTGTTTGAAACCTTCATCTACAGATCATATCCATATTACTCATGTGAAATGAGAGCAAAGACCTCTCACTGGACTTTCTCTATCTCCCTCTCCCCCATTCGAAACAGGGTCTGGTCTAGTCCAATGTGTTGGGAGGATGAAGCCTGTCAGCTATCGGGTGCTGTGGTTCTGAAATAACAAGACCCCCATTTGTCCAAACAGCGTCAGAGCCAAGGGAGAGAGAGAGACAGGGAGAGAGAGAGAGAGAAAGAGAGAGAGAGAGAGAGAGAGAGAGTCACTGCCATGCTCAGCCTCTCCACCGCCCCCCTACACCCCCCCGAGAGGCTCTCAGTCCCACAGTGTTGGGGCCTGGGATGTTTGCTCTCCCTCTCCACCAGACAGGATATAATGCTTTCCACATGTGAGAGAGAGAAAAAAAGAGAGGAGGGAATGGAGGGTGGAGGAGAGAAAAAGGGAGGCGAGGCAGGAGGCAGAGAAAACTTCGGGGGAAGGGGGGGGGGGGGTCGATAAATAGGAGCAGGACTGTAGTTTGAAAAGTGTTGTTTATATACAATGCTGTGGCAGGTTCAAGCAACTCTTCTTCGTTGGTTTGCACAAATAAAACGTCGTAAAAAGTCGTCACACATTTGTGCCACTGCAGCAGGCAACCATCTCGCCCCTGTTACCCCTCTGTTACATCCTCTGATGACGGCTCAGCAGCTGATCAACGCTATCTTCAAATTTCACCTCAGTGACTTTTACACTGACAGAGCAGCACAACGGGGGCTTTAAGTACTGCTTTGTATTGGCAATGTAAAAGGGAATAAGTTTAAAGAGGGGACAAAGGATCCATCATGATATTATGACTTCATAATTACGACTTCATTTTATTTGGTTGATGAAAGATAACAGCTTTTCTCTAGTTTTTCTACTGAACTTAAGTTCTTAATTCATGATATAATGCTAACACTAATCATTTGAAATTGTGAATCCGAAATGCGGCCAAATCTAGACTCTGACTGGCATTCAAATAAGGTAAATAGATGGTAATACTGACCAAAAAAGGCTCATGTTGTTAAGATTGTATCTTCTGTCTGAGTAACATGAAGCGTTATTCAAGCATTACAGTCGTTCAGTCCTGCTGCATGACAAAAGATGGTAATGAAGCATCCCAACTGTGGTTCAGCTACTGGCTAAAAATAAGCCATTGTAACTCGAACGAGGGGCATTATCAAGCAGTTGAAGAAGAGTACATGAAGTCCTTTTTTCTCTGTCTTAAGAACTTTGTATAAGCTCACCATCACAAGGTTTAAATTGAGGGTACAGAGCAGAGTGATGGGCACACAGAGAAATGTTACGCCCCCAGTAAATGTCTACAATTCTGTTAAGTAAAGCAAATGCACAAGCACGATTATTATTATTATATTTATGACTTAGTAGGTACAAACTTTATCTTTGCAGGAGTTTAGTGGGCCTGTGTTTGCCTAAGGGAGAATAAAAAGTGAATGTTTAAGAGGCATGGGGGTTTATTTCACAGCGTTCTCCACACATGGCCCTTTGATGTTAAAGCAGTTGAGTCATTAAAACAAAAGCTGCCGGCGACAGTAACCATGCAATTCTTTACTAATTAGAAATATTTAAACTTCATGAGAAACTCTGTTCTTCTGTGGTGAAACCCTTTCTTTTTTATTTAAAGGCTTTATATGTGATTTTTTTGATCCAGCAGATGTCGCCCTTGAGCACCAGCATGAAACCAAAACAACTCGTGCTGCATTGTTGTGTTAGCATGCTAATGCTAGCGATCTTTATTATGCTCGTATCTTCACACTGCATGTAAATTTACCTGAAATGAGCGTGATCTAGAAACACAGTTAAGCAGTGAGTACAGTATGTTATTCTTCTTTTCTCTAGTCCCTCAATTAAACAACTTTTATACACAAGGGGAGGAGTCAGCCGGCCGTCCGGGCGATGTAAACAAAGTGAAGATAGGACTCTGAAAACTCTGAAAACATCACAGACAGTGGGACTCGGGTGTTACACCCATTGTAGACAGTCATGACTCACAGAGTTATTTTCAGAGGAGATACTTGATTTATATATTTAAGTGTTAAAAATCACATATTAAGCCTTTAAATATTTTGCACCCTAAGAAATGATCGAAGGGACCTGAAAACGCCCACAGTACATGAAAAAGGAACGTGCGCTTCAAAGCTGTGCAGAGATATCTGAATGAGGTTTTAAACTTTGTGAATCTTAGCCTTGAAAGCAGCAACACACACACACACACACACACACACACAGCATGTAGCCCTCGACTATCACCGCAATATGGGAATAGCATCTCGCTGTGAGAGTGGAGCCAATGTGAGAACTTTCCAAAGACAGATCAAAGCTGCATACCTGAGCTCCCCCATTAAGCTGATACAATCTGGAAGTGAGAGAGAGGACGAAAACAAAAACCACACACACACACACACACACACACACACACACAGCGGTAAAACAAGTTCAACACAGGAATGCAAGATAATGAGACGATTCTGTTGTTGTTGTTGTTTTATTTTTATAGGGGCTTTGAATGTTATTCCGTATCAAATAGATCCGTAAATTGCCGTGTTTGATTTCACACAGATGACTGAAGGTCGAGAAACAAACGAAGCACTGCAGCGTCTTTATTTCATTAGAGATGCTCCGTGTTGTGGACGCCTGTTAACGACTGTGGGGGGATCAGGGTGAATGAGTTCAAACTGAGAAAAGATTCACTGCTGTACATTGTGGTGGGCTGATGTGATATAATGCATTCCTGCATAACTGTTACTTAAAGGTCTACAGCAGGGTCGCAGAGGCATGTTTACAGAGAATTCCCTTTAAGAAAAGATTCTGACACAATCACTGTAGAATACCGTTTCTCAGTTTGAATCAATCATCCCAGTGTTAAAAGTTGATTTATAAATCTGCCCAAATATATATTTTAATAAAGCATTATGCAAGTATTTTTACATCGAAATAACTACTATCCTGTAAAACATTTCAAATGTCTGATGACTCGTCCTGCACTCAGGAGCGTTAACTTATTATTTATAAACCAATTAAAAAGCTTTGTCAAAGATTATAATCCAATCAAACTTATCCCAATACTTGATGTCCTGCCTTCTGCCTTGTGATTGGTTCTATCCCATTTCAGTTTGAAATACGTCACGACACAGCAGTGTCATGGAGAGTCATGGGGACAAGACAACACTTTTGATTTTTGCCTTCAAATCGTGGAAAGCCTGATTGGTCTTTTTTTAACATTGTAATGAAATAATCAATTTTAAGGATAATTGAGTTTAAGTCATTGATCGATGGATTGAGCCATAAAATCTTATGCACACAATTTCCCACAAACTATTATGTTGTGCGCACAATTTTCTTTTTTTTTTTTTTACTTTTTGGGACTTCAGGGGCTCCGTAGGACACACACGATAGACTCAGACATATTTATCCTGACATATCAGAGTGAAAGAAACAAAAGTGGCCAAAAAGCGTTGTGTCCTGACTCTGGCATTTTTTCTTTTTTTTTTTTAAAGTGCAGTTTTTCAAAAAGTAAAATAAACCGCAGGATCACATATTTCATATTAAGGGGATGTCAGGGAGGAAACATGACTGAAGCAAACCGGCACCATCGGCCGTGGAAACTTAAGTCAGAGTCTCAATCTTTTAACCCCTCGACTTGGCTTCAGCGCTCATCGCCAGCCTGCCCAGCAGCCTCCGGCACCCAAAGTCCTAGTCACACCCTGATGATACATGGTGCCAAGGCCAAGTCTTCAAACTGACCCCTTAGAGATGTCAAAAAGATCAGAAAGAGAGTGTGAAAGAACTGAGGCTGAGCCTCTGTGAAAGAACTGAGGTAGCAGAAGAGACACGAGGTTGCATAGGACCTGACTCACAGCGCCAATGAATTTACAGCTTTGATATACGCGTTCTGCCAAAAACAGAGCCGCGCTCCCGGCCAACAGGGAAGATGTTCAGTTGGGGCGCCTGCACTGTCTGCACAAACTATCCTGGATTATCTTCACATTCCTGTGCTGTGGACTCATCTGAGAGGCATTTACAAGCATCGCATTGTAGAAAGGAGTCACACTATATCAAGTGTCCAAGAAGTTGTTGCCAGTATTAAAAAAAAAAAAAAACACTCTGTTAATGAATATCTTTGTTTAATTTCCAAATAGGGATGTTTATTTTCCAGAAACGTAATTAAAAATAAATATTTAAAAAAAAAGTAGAGTTGAACAAAAATTATTGGTGTGTAGTTTTTTTTTTTTTTTCAGGCAGGTGAAGTGTAGAAACATCAGAAAAAGGAGAGCAGCACATCAGAGAGATGGGGAAGAGATAAAGCAGAGAAACAACGAATGGACATAGAGGAGGGAAAAAAATGTTCCCAGGGTGGTCTCCTTCTCAGGTTTCTTCCCCTGATCATGAGATCATGTCTGGACACTGTGATACGGTGTCTCTACGGACGAGGCACTTTGTTCTACGTCGTGTCCTCTAAGGGCAGTTACATGCACTGATTAATAGAGGCTTGTATCGCTCTGTAGAGAAGCTTACGTTTCATACGATACCGGTTTGGCCTTTGCCAACCAGCCGTGAAGAAGGAAAGGGTTAAATGTGGGTTGAAAAAGGTTTATTGCTGTGTGTTGAACATGGTTTTTGGGCTTCAGTGTTCGTGTTTACACATAGACTCACATGAGAGTTTATTTAAAAAACCTTGTATTCATTTATACAGTCAAAAAAAAAGCAATGAAGACTGATCAAAAGAGGTGTTAATGTATCATTTTGGACATTTTGGAGGATGTAGTAGATGTTTTGCTGTTGAACTGTATCATATTAGACCAGTGGTACTTCAAATATTTCATATTTATTGATATGATTTACAAGAAAATGTTTTTAGTGTAATTCGACAGCAGCCTTCAACCTTGGCTGCCAATTTGGCTATACATTTCAAAAGCATCTCTCAAAAGGGAAAAAATTGAACATTATAACCTTCAATAAATGAATGTTTATGGAAAGGGCTGTATTAGACAAGTGTCCACTGAGAGGACTGCAATGAATAGCAGTTCATCCCTTTAGCGAGCTTAAAGAGTTAGCTAGCTTACAGATGGTTAGCTTACAGAGTTAGCAAGTACCTTTAGCTAGACATGCTAATGATGAAATAGTATTTTTAGTATTTTTTTAGTAACTAAATAAAAGCTCTTTGCTTTTGGTTAGTTAGCTTGGCAATTTAATTAAATAAATTGTGTTTTTCAAGTTGTTTGGAGTCAGAGAGAAGTTTATTTTCATTCACCATATCATCAGGGTGGCTGTGGCTCAGTTGTGAGAGGAACCGGAAGGTCAAGGGTTCGATCCCCAGCTGAGCAACATGTCCGATGTGTGTTCGGGCAAGACACTTAACCCTGCCCGCATTGCTCCCGCTGCTTCGGTGGCGGTGTATGAATTGATTAGTGTTGCACTTACTCTCTGACGTACGTCGCTTTGGATAAAAGCGTCTGCTAAATGAACTGTAACTATCTCAGCGGTAATGTTCAAGGGTTCATTTGAAAGGTTTATTAGGCTCTTCTTCACTATGAGAATTTTTATTTTTCTCTTCAGGAAAGTCTTCAACAGATTCAGTGAATATCAAGAGAAATGAAAAAAAAAAGCCCAGAAATGAAAAAAAAAGCTAAACAGATATTTATTCTTCAGTGGTAATGTGTCAAAAAAATTCTGAAATGAAACTTGTGACTTGTACTAATCTAACATTACAGAGTAGACTCATGCATGCCATAGCATTAAACAGCACAGCATTCATCTTTATGACAACAGATGATTGAACTGGACGCAGGATTTGTGTTGGCTACTCGACGTGCCGGGGAGGCAACCTGGGAGCTGTGGTGAGGAAGGAAAACATCGGCCCATGCTTGGCTCAATTACAGGAATACATATACAAGAGCTTTTTTATGTCTTTTATATAGACTCAAATAAAATTACTCCAATTACACCGATGCGTCGGCGACAACACGGCCAACACTTTTGGAATTATTCCGCATCTAACCTGTGTGTACAGCCAAATGCTCTGCAACGTCACACACCTACAGGAACATGTCAATTTAAAGGAGGAGGACAGTTTATAGTTGTGACCCTCACTTGTGGTAGGAAACCACAATGCCAAAGCACACACATAAAGTATGTGCATATACACAAATCCTCCTTTTTCCTCTATGCAAACTCCTAAACAAGTTTTGTGTGAGAAAGCTGTCTCAGAAGTCCAATGAGACAGAGAAAAGAGAAAGAGAAAAAGCAGCGAAAGAAGTTTTTTGGGGGAGAGTCCAAAGAGAGAGATAAAAGGCAAGGGAGGAAGAAAGACACTGCAAAAACTAAAAAAAAAAAAAAAAACAAGAGATCAATGTGCACCTGTTGGTTTTGGCTTAGGTAAAACACAGTCAGCCAGTATTCCCACAAATTCCCATGAAGAGCTTTCTGAAAATAAAAACAAAATGTGGATAAAGAAGGCCCACAGACAACCTGCTGTTTTCAACCACATGACACATAAATACAGTTTGAGTGCTTTGCACCCGTTTCTTTCAGATGCAGTTTTTCGGATCTGTAATCAAATAAAAAAAAAACTAATAAGGGTTTCCTACTACGCTAATGAGAAGTTGCTGTTCTCAGTTGCCACCATCAAGTATACGTTTTAATGTGTTTTACTAAAAAATGGTTGTTCTTCAATTGGAAGCACTAACCAAAAAGCCTGGGTTAATACTTCTACAGAATTCCACCTGAGAAATAAAACCCAGAGAGGCTGAGATTTGGGATAAATGCTCTTAGACCCCAGAGGGAACTAAAGAAAATACTTCTCCTAATCCTGCCATAAAATATTTTGTTAACCTGAGCAATAATAAAACTGGCCAAGAACATCGTTTTGAAGAGATGGGGGAAAAAAAAAAGTCCAGTGCAGCTCCATGGAGTTCAATGGTGGCCGCCACTTTCCTAAGCTCTACCAGGCTCACCAGGGCTCTCATGACTGAAAGCTATGACTTTTTGGCACAAGGTCTGCAATTCAGACTCAGTAAAACCATAAATTACAAACCATCATAGTCAATTACTTAGAGTGCAATGCCCAGCCCAAGCGTTTCTAACTGTTGTAAGAATGAAAAACACACTGTGGAAATGTCACAGATTCCCCAATGAAGTTTGTATTAAGATGTATGAAGGTAATTAATATTCAGAGGTGTTGCTGCTAAATGTAATGTAAGCTAGTAAAGCACAACGTCTCTTTTCACAGTGATTTTTCATCTTTGCAATAAATTATTTTCAACCAAACAATACAAAAAAATATATTCTGTTAAGTATCTTTATCATGATAAAGGTTTGTCTGTACAATATATTTTAAAAAATGATTCGAGGTAAAAATAAAGGTCAAAAGCTAACTAGCCAGCTATTGTCTAGCCTTTGTAGCTAGCAGCTAACGAGTACTCAATATAGTCACAGAGAAATGGTTGAACGTTTATTTTTTTTTTGGCTTAAGGTAGTAGTAGTTGTTTTTCAGAAGACATTAACATAGGTCCTGGTATCTTTTCAAGTGTATTTGATACATTTATCGAGCTAAATCTAAAATCAAGCTTTGGTTTAGCTAGCAGCCAACGAGCTGGTTGGCTAGCTAACATCAGTGCATATCTGTTGTACTTTCTGCTCTCGCTAAAGCATCAGTTTAAGTTCATTGACTTCTTGTTAGTGCATCTATTAGTGTGTTTTCTTTATCCAAAGCTTCCGTTCACAAGTGGTAGCCAGTTACAAACTCTGTTTTTGTGGGATAGCTTCCATGCTAATGCTACAAGAGGAGGTTTATGATTGGATTTGGGTTAGATTATTCCAAGCGAAGACATTTTTTCAGTTGTATAACTTCATTTCTTAACCTCGGCAAGCTAGAAGGAGCGTTTTAAATATGCAGAACATTTTTACTTCTGTTTCAGCAGACGTTTTTACTAGTCCATAGGAATGACATATGGTAAAATAAATCCCAGCAGATGACTTGAGTGAACCCAACTGCCACACAAGGACCCCTACACTGATGAGGAAAACAAGCGCTCCTCCCCTGCTGTCCTTGGAAAAAAAAAAATACTGTGCTGAGAGAAATGACATAATAAATGTTTCTTGTCAAGGATCTGGGGCACTAAATGTTCCCACTACACCCCCCAGAAACGAGTTTCCAAGCGTACTATGATTAGTAAAAGCCACATGAAATGCAGAGTATTTTTTTCTGGGTGCGTTATGCAGCGTGCACACACCATTAAAACTTACAGAATAAAATAAACCAGATGTTTTGGCAATTTTGTATTCCCTAATTAATGTCATACTTCCGCCATCATCACACAATGCAACACTAGATGCAAGGAGCAATGGGGGAAATAAAAATCTGAATGAAAACTGGAGCTTTTGAGTGAAATATTCAATAAAAACAAACAGCCAAAATGTGTGATGAATTACATATTAATTAAAGTGTTTGTACTCAAATCTCAGGCATTAGACTCGTATGCATGAGTCTCATCTGTGCAAAAAAAAAATGCATTGTTTATATTCATTAACACACAAATAACAGAAGCACAACAACACACATTGTTGAAGTGTGGAGCCGTGCTCTTAGACAGCAGGCAGGCTTATGGGGGGGGGGGCTGTCAACTGAATATGCATCAGGTTTCTTTCCTATGCTGTCTAAACATCGGAAACAGTGCCTATTCACATTCATGAGTCGATCATTGGTGTGTGCAGAAGCTCAAGTGTGAGTGCTTTCAAAGAGAGACAGAGAGAGGGAGAGAGTTCCCCAAGGACGTGCACAAGTTTCTGGTATGTAAATGACGAGTGGTGAATATGGGGGAGAGGGAGAGCAGGGGTTCTGTTTTGAAGTGTGCAGCAGACGTACGACAGCTCCTCTCTAAGAGGAATCTTCCATTTGGAATTTTTTCTGCAACAACAGTCAGTCAAAATAAATGTCTGGTCTGCCCTTCATTGAACACAACAACAACACACACTCTACAGTTTGGGTGATAGGACAGCACATTGTTATTCGGCTACAGCTATACAGAATGGGAATTTGTCGACAGTAGAGTAGGGGTAGGGTAAAATAAGTTAAGAGGACGTGACATCAGTTGGTGAACTCTTTATTTGTCACTGACTGTTTTTATATTTGTGAAGTTTTCTGTATTAATTTCAGTGAAGAAAGACAACATCTCTTAATCTCATCTCTTAGGTTATCTCCCATAAGAACAAGATACAACAAAATCAATTGAGGAAGGAATTGATAAGGAACTCCTGTAAATCTCATACTACTATAACACATTTATTTACTTGATGATTTGTTGTTTTTTTCTAGATACAAATTGAGACTCAGAAATGTGTTGATGTCAGAAAGATTTGTAGTGAATAGTGAATTGTTCTGATTTTGTTATATTGTCTACATACTGTACGTCCTGTTTTGCTCTATTTTTATGTTTTCAATATTTGTATGTCATTTTCAATTTGGGAAAATTTGAATTGTGATAGTAAATATTCTTACTTTGTTATTTTTACTGTATTTTATTTTAACTTTGTTTAATCTCTTAAGGTGAGGTTTTGAGATAAGCCCTCATGGGTTTCTACATCACCTGCACATGTGTTTTATTTTTTATTTGCTTTCATTTTCAGTTTGACTCTTCTTTCAAAAAAATGTGCAAATAAACTAAACTAAACTAAACATGAACAAACATCTGCTTGATTTTGACAAGTGTACTACAAAATCACCCCCACCATTTTGCACAACATTCAGGCAAAACAACTAAAACCGAATCACTTCTTGATGTCTCCACATAGGCACAGAAGCACTCACACACACACACACACACACACAAGTTTGTGTTCCCACAGAGCTCAGTATCAGTCCATGAGCCCTTTCTAACATAGGCCGAGGAACACTGCAGGATTAGTGTTTCTGGAAAAAAAGGTAAGAGATCTGGCTCAGCTGCATCCTGCTGAGAGGCAGCCCAGAAAAAGGAGAGCAGGTTAGAGGCTGCTTCCAGCTTCGCTTGAAGGATCAGTCAGTGCACAACATGGCTTCAGATACCACCAGATTTAACTACTCAGGTACTAATGCGGAAGTCTTATATTACTTATATTAAGCATTATATGCAGCTACACTCATCATGTTGCTCTGCAGAAACCTGATGCAGGAATTTCCTCCTTTAAGACCACTAAGAAACCTCTCATGGTTTTTCTTTGTGATGCTAAAAATAAAAGGCATAAGGATCCTGAGATGACATAATAACTCCCTTTATATTACACATATGTTGTGTTATTGTTGTAGGAATTTCTATAGCTCATAACAATAAGGAGTACCAATGATGCAAAAATCTCTAACAGTGGATTTAAAGTGGTTTATAAAAATAAAAAAATCTGCTTTACTGGAGATAGGTTCATTGTTAGTTCAAATCCAGTGCAATGCAGGAGAATATTTTCTGGAGATTTTTCACAGTAACATTTCACCCAATATGAATAAACAAGATGCATGAAATGTAGAAAAAGGGGCTGAATGTGTGGATGGGGTTTGTCTCTTGTTCAGTTTGCTGATGCAAAGTTACAAACTGATGATCAGTTTCAGCGGCTGCAGCACGGTGATTTTTCTCTCTAGTCAAACAACTGAGATTAACACACAGAGAAACTGTGACTGCAACTTGACTGACTTTGTGTGGCTTATGTTCAGTAGTTTTGGTCCGATACAGCCCCTTTAACACTTCTGGATTTCCTGTTAATGGAGGCGGGAAATTGATGTGCGCCCTTAGACTACGGATGTTCCTATGGTGACTCATTTTAAACGCACATTTTAATTCAGATTAACTGACAAGAAAAAAAACATGTTCCCATTTTCATCACACATTCAAAGCCCCATCACTCCTCTCTGCCTCCTAACTAACAGGCCGTATTACGCCCCCCCCCCCCCCCATCCTTGCCATGAACATCACTTCTCTTCTCATCTTTTGGACCAGCGTCGTCTTACAGAGAGACAAGGAGAGCAGAGGAGTCCAAAGTTCAACTCATTAGTCCAGGTCGCTTCCTGACTTCACTTCAAAAGGAGACAAAACCAGTAGAAGACAAAAAGGCGCAGGACAGCTTCTCACAGCACCACCCACAGACACAATTACAGTGAGAGATAAGACGGGGAGCAGACGAGAGGATGAGAAGATGGGAGAGAAGATAGAAAAAAAAAGGAGACAGCGTAGTGCGGCGAGCGCCTTGATGATGTTTTTCACCTGTATTGTGAATTATTTATCTACCATCTCCTTTTTGTGTATCTAAAAAAAAATGGTTTCAGTTTACAGGTCATGAACATACACGCAATGCTAGGCTTGCTTTTCAAAATTCATTTCCAGACTCTGTGCTAAGCTAGGCTAATCACTTCCTGCATCACGGTGTGTCGGTCATTGTGCAGCGTGGAGGTCACAGCAGACACTCTGCAGGTCGGGGCTTCAAGAAAACGTATAACCAACTGTTTTCATGAATACACTCCTGACAATTTCTAGAATATATCAGGCAGACTGCCACTAAAATCTTTTTAACACATGCACAATCACAGCGGCAGACCGTCCCTTTCTAAACTTGGGAAGGCCTTAAGTTTGTGCGCAGACATGACAATGGTTTCAACTTTCTCCAGCAGTAAATCATTTTCAACCCAAGTGTCTAACTCTTCCTAACACTTCCCCAACCATCATTGTTTATACTTTTTTTGTGTTTCTATATAATAACGGCAGGAAGCAGTGAGTCAGTAATGTAAGTTAATTAGAGTTGTATACCCACGAGCCCATAAATGCCCCAAATTAAAAAATGGTTGGAGGCTACAATGTTCAAACTAACAGAAGTCTCGAGCTACAAAGTGTTAGCTACATCAAAGGCTTTCAATACACCAACTCTAACTTTTCAAACACCCAGAGTTCAAAGCTCCTTCTGCCTTTAATTTGGTGCATCAATGCTCAAAACTTTTCCTGAGTTTGTGAAACTGAGACAACTGGATATTTTGAGTCCTTGAACGCACTTGCATTGAGTATATTTAAGGATGGCTGCGAGGAGAGAAGTTAAACTAACCGAGCTGACCTCCATGACCTTGTGACCGTCGAGTTTGAGAGGGGGAAATGTAATCCCTCAATGTCAGAGACGAAGACACAAACAACTGCGACAGTGTTCATACTTTTTTGTGTTTATTTTATCGCTCTTCGATACGAGAGAGCTGCAATTTCTTGGTTGCACATGATCTGATCCACTTTTTAATTTCCGTAGTTTACCGCTATTTAGTCTCTACGTCGCACTCTCTGCCTCAATGAAGAACCCCGAAGCTGCTGCTGCTGCATATTCACAGTTGAATCTACTCCTGAAAAAAACGCACCTACACACAAAAAAAAAAGGAACATAAAAACAGAGATTGGAATTCGAGACAGCTTTCGGAAACAGCATTTCTCAACATCTGTGAAGTTTTGGGTAACGGTGGGTTTATGTATGCAACAAAGAGAGAGGAGAGAGAGAGAGAGAGAGAGAGAGAAAGAGAGAGAGAGAAAGAGAGAGAGAGGGGGCATGAAAAACTGTTTCTCCACAGCAGGAGCTCCAACTCTCTCCTCATCGAGAATGCAAAGCCTCTTCTGCAGGAGTGTGCACTGAGAGGGGGGGATGGGGGGCCTTAAAATGCACGCTGTCAGGGGGGGGAGGGAGCTGGTCCCCTCTCCTCTCCTTGCCCTCTCCCAAATGGGTATTTTGCTCACTGCCCTCTTTGCCTATCACCACACAAGCCCCCGCCCCCTTTCCCCCCCCCCTCCTTTTCTCTCTTTCAGGGAGAGTTCATTTTGAGTCTTGGCCATTGTGCCGAGTGAAGGGACTGACTTGCTAAGGGGTGGCCCCGGGGTCCCCTGGCTCGGACTGCCAGGTCAGCCCTGTTGGTGCTAACTAAGTAACACTGGCAGGAATCTGGAGGGGGGGGGGGGGGGCACACACACAAAGACTGGATTGCCAATAAAGAGTCTTTTCTCTTTCTCTCTCATTGAGTGCATTTGTTCTCGCTTTGTGAGTTTGTGGATGGTGTGTGTGTGTGTGCATGAAGAAGGGAGGATGATAGGGATAAAGAAAGAGAGATAAAAGAGGGAGGGATCATCATTAAGAAAAGTGCAGATAAAACAAAGCCAGTTAAATAGTCCTCCTCTCTGATTCAGTCTCGCTACTTTCACTGAAAACCTGCAGGGCGTCGCTGAACACTGCTGCACAGGACTCAGTTTAATACACAGAAAATGACAGATGGGAGGACAAGTTGATCACTCAGATGAAAGAAACCTAATCAGCACCTTTTACAGTAAGACATTAATCATTTGATAAAACTGAATGACAAAATATTTTGTATTTCAGTCTCATTCTGTGTCATCTTAAAGTGAATCTCATACGGCGATATGTGATGGAAAGTTATCTAAAAGACTCAATTGATGTATATAACCAGTTATTCATTCATAAATAAAATAATGAATAGCTGCCAGTAAACAGAGTTTTATTTTGTATCTATTGTTTGAATTCAAACCTGGCTCTGAGAGCTGAGAGTAAGCTGGTCTGGATCTAACTTCATGTGTTAATCATGTCACTTTGTGGCTGCATCAACACTTCTTGAACCAATACGAAGTTCAGTCTGTCAAGATTCAAGGGCATGATGTGGGGAATAAAAGGCCGATCACAATTCACTCTCAGGCCAACGTAATGTCTTCAAATCTCTGGAACTCTTCTCTGACCAGCTTAAAAAAACACCTCGGTTTAAGGTTTACTATGATATGAAACATTAAAGCATTGAACCCTCAAAATGTAGAAGCTGATTGAAGTTTTGCTTTAAAAATGATTAAAATTGAAGTTTCTCATCGATCATCTGCTTACAGTTTCACCTCTAATAAAAGTGATAAAAGGGCCACACGTAAAAGGAGTCCAGCTGAAGAAATATTAGGATTTGCTGCCTTTGTCCTTCATTTGTCATTGAAAAGTTAAGAGGTTCATGTTTGGACAGTATGTGACAAAAACCATTTCCTGTATTGGCATGTATTAGTTCACATCTGGTTGTTTTCCCTAATGAGATCAAGTTTAACTGCAGTTACAAAGCAGCCACGGACATTTCCAGTGGAGAGTTTTAACAGGAGCTTAGCATCGAAAACGAGACACAGGATAGATTTAAAACAAGCAGAAGCAGACACAAAGAGGCGCAGGCTGAGGAGGCAGCAAATCACTGCAAAACCAATTTCAGTCAATGCCAAAACTCTGAAAGGGGGCCTTCTTCTCCTTCAGCCGGGAGACGTGGGAGACGGATCAAAAAGCGGTCAGATAAATGATCTGGCCGCGACAGTACAGAGCGATTTAAACCACAACAGCTGGTGCAGAAGGGAAGGAACATCAGTTTTGTGCTCCATCCAGACCACAGTCCAGCAGGAGCCAAGAGATGGTGCACAGGGCTGTACTTACACAGGCAGAGGAAGGAATTCATTGAAATGAACGAAAGTCATGATGTCCAAAAGCTCTGGAGAAAAAGATATGCCTGACCCTGAATACGGTTTTCTTTTCATATCTTTATATCATTAGGCTTACGCACAGTTGGGCTTAAAAATGGACGCGTACTACGAATAGATTCAATAGAGAAGAGTCATGATAAAAGTCGTTATCTGTAACTGCATCAGCCACTAGTATTGCCTTAATTGCCTTGTATTTAATTGGACTACTGTCTTTGTCCAAGTATAAAATCACCTGGGGGAGAATGGATTTGTTGGTGGGTATACTGTATGTCCGTTATGCTCTTGTAGGAGGCGATGTTCCCCCTTCCAGCTACTTACTATTGGACCATCTTTGGGTTGACCCATTACGACACAATCGACAAACAAGTGTGTAAGAATACTCATTCAGCTGATACAGCGTAAACTGTGTCTCCTCAGTCAGACTTAAAGTCCAGTTTAAGTCGGACTAACACAATAGACTTCATCTTCTTACTGCATGTAGCCTACAATTCTACAATTCACTTGGCAGACGCTTTTATCCAAAGCGACGTACATCAGAGAGGAAGAACAACACAAGCAAGGATCTAGAAAAAAAGGGAACAATGTCAGTAAGAGCAAACGATCAGCTTTGAGTCTGATTGGACACACAGGTGCTGACAGGAAGTGACCAGAGGCAAAGCACAACATTGAGGGCAGTTCTTGAGAGCTCTAATCAGTATAGAAACCATCTTATAAGTCGTCGTTATCAAACAAAAACCATCGTCATTACCATCATCATCATCAATAATATGGAGACCATCATCATTAAGTTAGTAGGTATTCATGAAAGAGCTGGGTCTTTAGCTTTTTCTTAAAGGTGCAGAGGGACTCTGCAGATCACATGGAGTTTGGAAGTTCATCCCACCACCGGGGGGCGACAGAGGAGAAGAGTCTAGTCAGCGTCTTAGGACTCTGTTGTGAAGGTTGGATCAGACGCCTTTCATTGGCAGAGCGTAGTGGGGGGGGGAGGGAGCCTCTTTCACTCATGCACTGCACCCCTGAGAAGATCCTGACATGGCCCAGGGAGGGTTAATGTGCGGACACAAATGACAATCACGAAGCATGTCTCCATGAAGTCAGGGCGAACCAGTGTGTGTGATTTCAGATAATAGTCTGGAACATTCACCATTCGAAGTGTGACGTTCATGTTTAGCAGAGTTTTATCTTTTTTTTCTACTCTTTACCGCTTCCCTCGGTTGTTTGTATTATATTTTCTACCATTGCATTTTAATGTTGGAATGCTCCTTTATACATGTAGTAGTGATGATAACCAAGAAACAGTAACCATAACTAAATTCCTCCTCCTTATCCTCCTGCACTTTTTAACCAGGTGCACCACCACAACACAAGCATTTCCAGTTGAAAGAGCATGAGTAAAGAAGGGCGGGGCCTCTGAACAAGCACTTAATGAATCTTGATAGGGGTTTCCATTTGGACAGATTAGAAGAACTGCAGTCTTTCTTAAACCCTCTTAAAGAGGCGTGGCTGTTTCAAGTTGTGTCCAACACTTCTGGAGACTTCAGCGTGTCTGATGTGTGCTCAGTCGTGAGGTTAGAGACACTGTGGTGCAGAGAAGCTGGATATTAGGACTGCCTGGATTCAGGCCAAGACATACAAGCAGCCTCATGTGTAATAAAACAGGACCCATAGCTCTGCGTTCTGCTGCATTGTGACGGGACGACAAAGCGGAAAGTCAATAGATCTGGATTGTTTCACCGGGTTTTGGACCGGCCAGGAATTTTCTTCAAGTCTTGGAATCGAACTCATTCCAGGGTTTGAAACATTGCAGATGTGGCTGTGGGACTTTGCAGCTGTCCGACTGTTTTCCATGAAAAATGGAGTCAAGAAGTACAATTCAAATTTTTCATGTTACAACAAAACGTTTTTTAATTTAAAAGTTTAGCTCAGAAATAAAAGTCATGGAACTGTATTCCTATAAGCTTATAACATTTCTTGTTCATTTTCAATTCAGCTCAGATGAAGATAAAAAGTCATAACAGAAAAAGCACACACACATAAACAGAACAGTAGAAATGGGAGTTATAAAGTATTCAAGTATCAGCAGCAACTTGGGACCAAGAATCCTATAAGTGCAAAAAAAAAACAATCCCTGCAATAACAGCTGGGTTAAAATGGAAAAGAAGTAGAGGTGCAGATAGTTCAGCACAGCCCTGAACGTCTCATAAACAGCCGAGGCACTTCACGATTTATGGGCTGGACTTAAAACGAGGAGCTTTTGCCATCGCAATGCAACGCAGGGCTGACTAATGCAAAGCACCTGTTACCAAGATGACCTGAAACTTCCATACAAGAGATGAGAGGAAACACTGGAGAAGGAAAGTAAATACACAGCATAAATGGAAGAGGCCTTGCATGAAAGTTTTGCTTAATTCACACATCCGCTCACCCAAACTTCTAATAGATGTTTTACTGGGGGGCTGGATGGAGAAAAAAAAAATCTGGAAAAATCTGGAGTGAAAATATGGCTGTTTGTGTTAATGAATATTTGCATGTTGACAGTATATCATTCTCTCTTTTCAAGTGACAGACGGACAGAACTAAAACAAAACTCTACTTCTGCCATTAACTGGTGTGGTGCCAATGCTAGGCTAATTGCTAGTTAACAGCGCAGTCTATTCATCACTTTATGCATTAAAGACGCCAAGCAAATTTGAAAATCAAACAAGCTGCCTTTGACGTCTAACTTACCTACAGGATGATAAAGTAGAGAACCAGCCGTGTCATGTTATGTCATGGACCATGGCAGTAAGGAAACTGTATTTATATTCATGATCAGCCAACTCTTCTTGTGTACGAGCCAGTGAGAGAACGGCTCAGCAGCTCCTCACTCAGCGAATTATGCAAACCTCTTTGGCTTTTATTCACTAAGGTGTTTTCATATCCTATTTAGGAAATCAATTAATGTCGGACTAACACAAAAAACTGGGCTCTTACTTTTGTTTTCAGCCTTTTCTCAATTTAAAGGGCTCATAAAACACACTGAACACATCATCATGCCCAAACTAAACAAGCAGAGTCAAAAGCCTTTTTCACATATGCACTCCGGATAATATCTAGATAACTGCAGGAGGACTTCTCCGGAGATTCTCCCGACCTAGTCGTTCACATATGCTCCTCACAGCGGGGGACTATCCCTGTCAGAGGGGAGGGGGGGGCGGGGGATTTCCTGAGGTAAGACGTGAAGTAAAAAAACAACGCGGAAGTAGCGGCCGAAACAACAGAGTCCGCTACACGACTTTATAATGAGAATATCTGTCTTTATATCAATGCTATGTGTAATCCAATGGAATGACAACATCCACAAAAGAGAGGAGAACAACATACTGACGAACAGAAAACAGAATGTAGACGTTTAATTAGAGCACGGAGATCGTAGAGGTCGCGTGCAGACACTTTATGCAGTCACTATATAAACGTCATTCTCTTTCTATTGGCTCGAGTTGAAATCTCTGGAGTATATGCTGCAGCGTTCAGACATCAGCTCACTCGGATTTTCTGCGGATAAAATACTCGGGGTCTGGCCGGGTCTCCGGGTAAAGTCTGCGGGAAAAATGCGGCTGTTTGCATTCACACATAGACTAAAGAACCTCCGGGTAGACAAATCTCCAGAGTTTTTCAGGAGATTTCTATATGTGTGAAAAGGGTTTACAGATGATTACAGTGGCTGCTGTAGATTCTGAATCATAAGATTAAGGAACATGTGACAGAGATGATGACAGAAATCTTAAATATGGACTCCAAGTTTTTCATAAGCCCCAGTGTTAAACCCCGTCACATCACGGCAAGTCATCCCTGTTAAGAAAACAGAATAGACAAAACCCTTGAATGGATGGTTTAGCTGTTGTTGTATAGGCTATACAGCTACAGATGAGAAATACTTAACAAGGAACCAAGAGTTAATATCCCCACATCTTATTACATTTGTGCTGCATGAAGACCGTGCACATCCTCCACACAGAGTGACGTTTCTTATCCTCTAACTTACAAACTAGACCATCTGAACAGTTGATTATATATTTATGATCGTATGCAGCCTCTGTGCCTGAGGGGGCAAACACAAAAAGCTGTAATATTTCCAGAACAAGAAAAAGTGCAGGAATGTGTTTGGAGATGTTCATTTGCCCTTTGGATGAGCTTTCATTGTGAAGAAAAATGTTACATGTGCTCTGTCTTTCCCGTCAAAGAACCTGCAGGCTCAATATAAAACAGACTTTCTATTCAACTGAGCACGCTATCAACATAATGAAAGATACGTTTACCATGTTTACTACTGCCTTAAAGTCTTAAAGAGAGAATAAATGAGAGTTAGTGATATTCCCACATGCAGCAGAGGGTCTGTGTGAGGCTCGTGATAACCTTGACTGTTTGAGCACACAGCCATGCCGCCAATGCAAAAAGAGGTAAGAAGGCTTTGAAGCTGTGCTGCAGAGAACCAAGCAGGAATTCTGATGACCTGCTGTACATCCTCTAACCCTCCTCCTCCTCCTGCCTCTGCATGTGATTTAATAAAAATTGAAGAAAAGATAAAAAAAACAAAACACCACCTAATCAGCCAAGAAATAGATTAATGTTACAACATCCCTCATCAACATGTCTAGTAAATATGAAAAACTGCAAAGTGTGTACTCTGTAATTTTCTCTCCACTGGTGTTTCCCTTTGGACCAAAGCCAACCCAGAAACCACAGATTCAAGCCAAAACTAGAGCAACCCCAATTTTCTTCTTCCCTGCGCAAAACTGAAATTTTACGATCAATATTCAATTAGCGGGCCAGGGAATACTGGACAGGCCAGCCTCAATAACAAACCACACTTCTCCGTGGATTTAAGACCCTTGGTTAAACACAGGGAAATTTCCTTTGTGAAAAATCAGCCAACTGGGAGTAAATACCATCTCATTTCAATACTCGGTTTTCTGTTTGTTGCTACAACTTAAAGCTAGAAACATGACGGCAGAGAATGAGATTATAATCTGTGTTTACATCCATGCTTTAGTCCACAGTGGTGATTAAAATCTCCCATGCTAAGCAGTAAACATGACATGAAATCCACCATTAGTTTCACACTACAGAGACTGATCCCTGTTACAAAAAACTATTGACGGTCCCATGGAAGACATCAGCATCATAAATTATTCAGAGTGACGTGAAATTATTTCTGAATAATAGTCTAAACTTTCTGATTTATACACCGAGAACGCTCAGCTCCTAAGAGATAAAGCTGTTGCTGCACAGCTCCAATACACAACCAGAAAACTGCATTAGTGATGACTCAGCACTTTCAGGCTTTAAATGAGTAAATAATTAAGAAGGAACATGTGATATGGTAATGATGGGAAACTGATAAAGAGAATGTTTTAAAAAGAAATCTAACATTTCAGTGTGAAATGTACAAAATACCTCGCAGACAAATATAGAGAAAACCTCGATATATCCCCAATGCTTATCTCCATACAGCTGATTTTTGTACTTGCATTGTAATGAATTGGTCATCAGGTAGAGCTGAAAATATTTTTTGAATTTTTCAAGTTAGAGAACAGTTACTGACACTGCTCGACGTAAACATTTTATCTGAAATATAACAGAGCGGATTAAAGTTATGGCTGCTAAAACCAGATGATTTGATCTATTTCTCTGTTTCATAGTCCCTTCAGGAAGTAGCAATGTCATGTTCCCAGCTAGACGTAACCAATCCCTGCAAATTCTCCATTCTTGTCAATTTTTCCCTGCAAATTCGACCAATTTCCCGAACCACCTTACCTCACAAAATATTAACGCTCACCTTAAAAAATTAACGCTAAAGCAAAAGAAATTTAGAAAAAAATATCCCAAAAGGCAATGAGATGAACAGATTTCCTGAAAACTATATCAATTTAAAATATTTTTGCAGAATGCCTTTAACTGTTAAACTTAAAACTAATCTGAGAAGTTGACCTGATACAGAGTATAGACTGTACACCCCCCCCCCCCCCCCATGTCCCCTGACAATCAAGTAACTTAAAGTCTTTATATGTGATTTTTCACACTTAAATATAATAGAAATCAAGTATATCCTCTGAAAATAACTCTGTGAGTCATGACTGTCTACAATGGGTGTAACACCCGAGTCCCACTGTCTGTGATGTTTTCAGAGTCCTATCTTCACTTTGTTTACATCGCCCGGACGGCCGGCTGACTCCTCCCCTCGCGTATAAAAGTTGTTTAATTGAGGGACTAGAGAAAAGAAGAATAACATACTGTACTCACTGATTAACTGTGTTTCTAGATCACGCTCATTTCAGGTAAATTTACATGCAGTGTGAAGATACGAGCGTAATAAAGATCGCTAGCATTAGCATGCTAACACAACAATGCACCGCGAGTTGTTTTGGTTTCATGCCGGTGCTCAAGGGCGACATCTGCTGGATCAAAAAAGAATCGCATATAAAGCCTTTAATGACAGATAGAACGAAGTTGACCCAGTGACTCACAGATAGTAACAAGGAAAGCCTCAAATTACACATCCACCACAGAATGAGGGGTGGAGCGGAGAGGGGGTAGAATTACATTTTAAAGGGTGATGGTGAGACGCTCGCTTGATAACAAAGCCCTCAGATGTTGTCCGATAAAATGTACAGCTTCAAATTTGAGATTTCAGAGAGCTAATGAATGTCAGGCGTGAAAACAGAAATCAATGTTCAACTCAAGACTTGTTTGGAGAAGGAAGGTCAAAATCTTTATGTGGAAAATCACTGCCTCCTTAAAACAGGAAAAAAAAGGCCAAAAAAGAAAGACTGATCATTTGAGGAGTAGTCCAGCAGACACATGTGCAGACTGTGAGTCAGGCCACATCAGAGCATCGGAGCAGGTGTCCACACAGACTGCATGGCCCACAGATTCCTGCAGTGGTTTTCGTGGGCAGATGTTGACTGTTTTTACTGGATGCAAATCTCTTACATTTGGCGGAAAAAAAGCGCTCTGAAAAAAAGTCCATGAAATGAACCGCTTCAATCAAAGTAACATTAGCTTCACGCCAAGCCAGATTTTCACAGCTTGTTCAACAACATGATCAAAAACTGGTTTCTCACGGCGACAGGGGGAAGCAGGCTCAGTGAATATTTTCATCAATAATCTGCAGGGGACTGCATGAAAATCGAAATGAGAAAGGGAGTGTATGAAAAGATGTCAAAATTATTTACGATTTTCTACACATCTGCACCGCATTGACGCACTCTTAAATGAGTAAAAGGAGGGGGAATATTTTACTGTATGCATCAGCAAGAGCAAAACACAAGAATAATATGAGTGTAGAAACAGCAGAGGGAATGATGGAAGCAGAAACAGCGAGCACAGACTGGAGCTCAGGGAGGGATGAGCGGTGACAAAGGCGGATCCAGAGGGATCAGAGGAAGACCTCAAAGCAGACTCCCAGAGCCGGGGATGAAGGCAAGCGCAGTGTGGAAGCAGAGGAGATGAAACACCAAATGGGGGCAGGGCCCCCCTGCTGCCTCGCCTCTGTGTTCAGAGCGCATCTGCCTCTGAAGTGTAAAACACTCCTCTCGCACCCTGCAGCACCCAGCACCCTGCACCTCCTGCCATTTGGTGGCTTGGTGAACCTCTGCACCCGTGGACATGGCAAAGAGGGTTTTCACCGTGTTCACACCGGGGGTTCAAAACCTGTTCAAGATGTGGAAACTATTACCTAATTAAATTATCTGCATAATATTTTTCTTTAATGAAACATAAATCGACTAGCCAAAAAAATATGAATCATGTCTGTAACAATTTGGTAAATGTGATTATTTGTCTGACCAATGAGACATTTGAGTCGAGTACTTTTGAATAATGAGTTCATCTGATTGACTCTAATTTTGTACGTTTCATTGATTTGTCAAACTGTCACTCTAATGCACAGATTGACCAACTATGTCATCTCTTAAATCAATGATGAATCAAAGTGTGTGTGTAGTCTTATGGTGGATGCACTAATCAAAACCATGTGGTGTCTGGCCAGTAGATGAGGTGTTGTATTCCTGACAGGAAAGGAAACACAAAACTGACCCATTTCACCTCTCAAACACACATATGTCAGGCCTACTCCATTTCCATTGGAGAATCAGCATTTTAGCCATCGATCAAGCGAAAAAGACGTGATTACAGCGTCAACGATTTTCTGTAATCTCCCTATATAACACCATTGTCATTCGAGTATATTCATCCCTGTCATGTGAAAACAACAACCTTAACACTGGGAGCTTGTGACAGATTTTTCTCGACAGCTTTAAATCCAAACGATTACAAACTACTGTTAAGATGAAGCTCTGATTGAACTGCTGCTGGTTATGACGTTATGATTAATGCTTGTGTTTAAGCAAGTGTCATTTTTTTTAAAGGGCTGATTTTGTAGATGGGGCCTGTGCGCTGCAGCCAACTTTAGTGATACTGGAAATGTTCCTGTTATTTGATAGCAGCACAGACACAGACACACGAGGCAGATGCATGTGAATTGAAATGATCTTTTGCATCTGCACATTGGCACAGGTTCATCTTTTATCACCAGGAATAAATACATCTGACATCTTGGCACATAACACAACAAACAGAATCAGCTATAACTTTATTTTTTTAAGAAAATAGCCTACAATAAAATGCACCTTCAAAGTGTAGGTTATTCCTTTGGATGATCTCTTTAGGTGACAGTTTACACACCTTTCAATCACACACACACACTCGTAATAAATGTGTTAATGTCAGATCTTTTGTCAAATGCGTGCTTTTAACCAGATTAGGGAATAATGAAGGTGAAACACAAGCCGCCCAGAACAGCAAAACCTCCAGCGTGCTGATGCCCCAGATAAGGACGTCCTAACTTCAAAGCGCCTGTTGTTGCACTGCAACACTGAGCAACACAACAGCAGCTTATTGTATCCAAACATTTCTGTCAACTAGTGTTGCAACCCATGTTATTATGCTACATTAATTTGGGTGTTTAGTCTTTTTTTTTGACATTCACGTTGCAGGTCTTTAAAACTCGCTGTGGCGCAAGGATATCGCACAAATAAACACGGGGTACAATTTTTAAACATTACATCTCCTCGTTTACCTGCATGGGGAAGACTCCCAGCTCCTGAGAGGAGAGCTTTTTCATCTGGTCGGCCAAAACTTGCGCTTCCTCCAGGATGGAAAACTCCGACTCGGCTGCGCAATATCCACAAGAAAGAGCCGAGCAGATGAAAACGAGGCTCCACGAAAAAGCCAACAAGCCCCGGTGAAACCCGAGGTGGTTAATCCGGAAAGCGGCGCGCGTATTCGGCGTCAAAACCAGACGCGTCTCGCCTGCCCGCCTCGCCATGATGGCTGTGAGTCCACAGGCAGGAGGAGAAACACGAAGTCCTGAACTACAGGCAGGAGAAAGAAAAAAATCAAGGGAAACTACTTTTTACAACTTCGCAGCAGCAGCGTCGGGAACGTGTGCCTTTTCTCTCCGGCAAAAGTCTCCAACATTTCCAGCAGCGCAAACAATTGCAACTCCTTGAAATCCCATGAGAGAAGAAAGTAGATCCATGCGTGAAAGAGGAGATGTTTTCTCTTTTTCTCTTTTCTTTTTTTTTTTTTTTTTTTAAAGTTGTCTGTGTTCCGTCTTCAGCCAGCCGCTCCACAACTCCTGGAAGTCTGGCAAAGTGTGTGTGAGCCGGAGATTCACCACAATGGGGGTGAAAGTGGGAGGCGTGGAAACACACAAGAGTCCTACCGGCGCCTGGATCCCCGGATCAATGGATCAGGGTTTTTGTGATGCCTTCAGCTTCCCCCTGGAAAAATGGCAACCAGTACAAAGACCAGTGTGGAACAACCCTCCCAAATAGGTAAACACGACAAATAAAGCATATTTTTTTTAATGAATATAGGCCTATTTATTTTTAAGATTCTATTATTTACAAAACCTTCAACTCGATTGTGGTTTTTAGAATTAACTGAGAATTAGAATGACCCATGAATGCACCAATATCCACACACCACTCATTTTAAAAGTTAGTGATCAGACATAACTTGTTTTTTAAAAAGTTAGCCTTTCTAAATTGTCAAATTTGATTAGTGAGGCTAGACACATGTTACAAGTTAATTTAAGATGCTTGTATGCATCACTTTGTTACGACGGAGGATTAGGGCCACGTTAAAAAATAAAAATAAAAAAATTCGAGATTAAAGTCGTAAATTTACGAGAATAAAGTCGTAAATTTACGAGATTAAATTCGTAAATTTACGACTTTGTTCTCGTAAATTTACGACTTTAATCTCGTAAATTAAAAAAAAAAGTTTTTCAACGTGGCCCTAATCCTCCGTCGTACTTTGTTTAGCCAAATGTGTCAACATATTGTAATGTATGCCTAACCTAAAAAAAAAAAAATACTTTCTTTGTCCTTCTTGTTTAGCCAGAGGACTGACTTCAATGTTTTAAAAAAAATGACTCAGGAAGGTTTCACCAAATTAATAGCTTAGGCTATGTGACGCTTTCCCAGCGGCCATGTAGCTCCAGCAGTAGGCTAGCATCAGACCAGCACACGCCACAACAGAAAGTCTCACAAAAAAGCAAAAAAAGTTCATGTAGAGAAATAATAATAGTAAAGAAACAGAATGTGGGGGGAGTTTGGGGAAATGCTTGTCATTTCATAAAGATAGCCTGTGGAAGTAGCTTATTTTCTAATGCTGTCACTAACAAACTGGATGTTAGTCGGTTTACCTGCCAGATAACTTATCAGGCTGATGTCAATCATAAATTATGCTAACTGTTTTATGAGAAACAAATAATGCTTGTATTAGCTAAATAAAAGCAGGTTTGAAACTAAAGAGTGCCCAGTCTACCATTTTCCAGTCTCATGATGTAGCATTATGCCAGGTAGCCTAACTTATCCTGAAAAACATGCTAACTGAAGTCACCCATATGAAGCGCAGGAAGGCAACTTAAGGAAAAAAAGTGAAGAATAAGCTAGATTTTCAAAGTTTTTTTTATCTAAAAGGTCAAAGCCACTGAAGCCCATTGGCATGCAGTGCTTATGGTTATGGTGTAGGACGAGTTCACAAGTTAGCATTATAGGATGAACATTATCAAACCTCGACTGCCATAGACTACTAGCTCATTAGCATGCTAGCATTAGCTTCTGGATGGCACCCAGGTGCTAAAAAGTGAAAGTTCCCATAAATATATCAAACGGACATGAACTTTGAGCCATGACAGTTCGGTTAGTGATATTAAGAGTTGACCAATGCCTTTTAATGCACTTTTTTCATTCTTCATTCTTATTCTAAACTTTTAAAAGTTGACTGAACTTTAACTTTTAACTTACGTGTTTTAAATATTTAGTGAATTAACACCTTTAGTCTTTTGTAGGCTACTATATAGGCTGCAACACTTTTTTTTTTAATGAGGCCATTGGATCATTTTAAAAAACGTATGTTAAATAACATATGAAAATGTTGATTTTCTAATTATGCTTAGCTCATATCAAACGGACACTCGAGGAACTGCAGATTTTTGCACTTCTGCAATGGCTTCATTTTTTCAACACCAGAGGTTGCCGCTTGGTAAAAAGGCTCACTCTTAGGTTACGAGTTTTGTGGTTGGGGTAGAAGAAAACACACAAACACACAAAGATCCTCTGCTTTTAGCCATTAATCAAGGGTTGTGATATAAGACAGCAAGCAGATCACATGTTTTTTTGTAGGTATACCTGAGGGAAAATATGTTGATTAAATGAAAGAAAGCTGACTGGGTGTAGCAGCCATCGAGACTCTGTTCCTGCAAGAATCCAGCTCTTGTTTTTGTTGCAGCCTCAATTTCACTTTGGCTGAGCTGCTTTGAAGGAGATCGTAAGCTTGAATGTTTGAGCAATTCACGTTTTGCTCCCTGAAAGAAAAATATAAAATAAATATGACAGATAGCTTATATGTTAAAGACACTTCTAGTCAAGGCAAATGATGCAAGGCTTTAATTACAACAGCACTCCAATTCATCCAACAGCTGACCTCTAATCAGTGTGCTCTCTCTCTCTCTCTCTCTCTCTCTCTCTCTCTCTCTCTCTCTACACTTCACTTGATTGAAGAGTGGATTTGATTTGCAGCTGCACAACTGGTTTGCAGCCACCTCTCTGCCTCTTGAAACTTTTTTAAAAACGTTTTTTAGGTAAAGCGGAGCGGCAGTCATGCATAAAATATCAGTTTCTTGCATGGCTCACTTATTTACTAGAGAAGATACCAGATGTGGTCTGAGATAATATCACATATGTCACATATCAAATTTCAGTTTTTAATTGTAGAATTTGAAATGTATTTGCTCTTTTAATTGACTTTATTAACCATCAGCACTGATTGAACAATCACGGAAAAGGGGGCAAAAGATATCTTAAAAATCTTTCACTAAACATGCTCTGCACTTTGCACTGAAACTGATGTTAACTTGATTATAAAAAATAGTGTAGGTCAAAGCCAAAGTGAACTAACATAGAGGGGACAAAGTATTTTTATTTTTATTTTTTATTTATTTATACATAAATTATGCACACATATAAGAATACATCAAAATAGGATTAACAAAAACATAAAAGGTGTGTCAGGAGAGGTCAAGAAGCCTTATACAAGGGACCTCACCTCTTAAGAGACAAATAAATCAACTAAACAAATCGAATTACACAATTTCAAAACAAAATTAAATATAAACACAGTAACCTATACACATATTCATACACACACACACACTTAGACACATACATACAATAGAAAGACTAAGAATGTTAACCCTCTATCAGCTAAATGAAACAGGCATTGATCTATTAAAACTGGAGTGAAATGAGTGAGTTGATGAGCAGATGTTTCTGTTGCGTTGGAGAAAGTTGCCAATCTTACAAAATGTTTCTGCAACATATAAAGTTTAAGAAGGTGATTTCAAAAAGGTAAAAGTGAAGGTATTTCAAAATATTGCTGGACTGCAACGTTTCTCGTATAAGCTACTGATTCATTGGAAACTTTTTTTTTTAAGATACTGTATGTTGTTGTTAAGCTCATTGCTTTGCACCTGTCACAAGATATTCTCTTACATTTTAGATTTTTACCAAAGACTTAAATGAGTCAATACCAAATCTAAACCTAAGCTTTAGATACATACGGGGATCAGCAGAGCTAATATGAAAGAAGAAACACACTGTTGGATTTCTATTTCATGTGTTAGAGTGTAGCTTAAACAAATCCATCAAAAGATGATTAAAAGCAAAAAATGTCAAACAAATTTGCTGGCTCCAGCTCCTTAAATATAAAAATGATGATAGGGAATGAGGAGCCTTTTTTTTTTTGTTTTGGACCGAGGCCCCTGAGTAATACAACAAACAAAAACAATATATACAGGGGGAAAAAATCAGGTCCAATATCTTCCCACTGTGACATTCCCTGAAATGAAGATCAATATTATGATGGGAACATGTTATTTTTCTTGAATATTCTGAGCTAAAAGTGTAGAAAATGCTGAACACTTAAAAAAATAAAATTGAATGATATGGCTACCATTGGTGGCTTTTAGGATTTCTTCTTTAACAAAGATTTTCACTTGTTTCTTATTTTACAATAGAGATTCATTTCACATGGGGATGAACCTGCTTGCGAGATACAAACGTGATTGAAGCAGTGGATCAACACTTTGCAACCCAGTAACAGCAGCAGGCAAACAAACAGTTCCCTGAATCCAGACACAGCCGTGCTCCTGAATGGCTCGTCTGTCTGTGTCTCTGGCTGCAGACAGCATCAGATGTTTGCATGGCTGTCAGATTCTTTCAGATACTTTACAAACACAAGGGTGTTTGTTGGGTGTTGCGATGTAACGTGTGCGCCACAACATACATGATAAGCTCCCGAGAAAAATAACTCTCCTCTATGGTTTGTGTTGTTTCACCTTGAACTCTAATTTCAACAGAAACAAGTTTATATGCAAATAAGCTCTCTTTATTTACAATAACACACATAGTAGTCGCTTTGGAAAAAGTCATTTTCTAAACTGGTAGCAATGTTTTCACAAGAGGAAATATATAAGACCCTTTTGCAAATATAAGAGAAAAAAATTATGAATATTCATAATTTGAAGCAGACAAAAATAACTTAAAGTAAAATTGAATTGCCACAACTTTTTGAAATGATATGTATTTTTCTCCTTTCAGGAAGAAGACAGGCCAGAACATTTGCTCAAAAGCCACAAAAAAAAAACATTGTAATTAATCACAATCACAACATTTCGACCGGAGGTCTTCCTTAGGGTGCGGTCACACTGGTCATCTGTACCGTGCTGTACTCAAGCACGATTGCCCCCTCCACTGCGCCATTCCCACGCTGGCTGGCACGGCCCGCGGTCACACTGGCCAGGACTAACCGTGCCTAAAAGCACGATTACCTCTTGTACATAACGTCTGCTGCTTTTGCACGGCCCTGCACCTATACGTGATAACTACCTCCTTTTTTTCCATTTTCCCCTCTTAGCCACAGATATTCAGAGAAAAGGTCAGAAACAGCTTCAACATCTCGTCCTTTCTGCATCCTAGACTTTGATGAAAGCGTGCAGAGGTTTGGTTTTAAGGTTAATTACGTAGCAGAAAACAACAAGAGCTACGTTTTACATTTTGTTGAGTTGTGTATCATCCAAAATCTGTCTAAGCAGCTCTAAAATTCAACTCTAAATTAGTCTGCAAAAGTTGCTAATATTTAATTTAAATGAAAAAACATAACATGGAAAGATGTGACTCAAGGTAACAAAATGTTATTCACCCACATTCATCTCTAAATATCGGTGAAATGTTTCTTTTGTTGATATATGAAATTGATTAGATAATTCTGTAAACAGGGTGTCAGGGTCATACTACAGCTTGGAGTTTGACTTATCATGGTACAGGCTGCGATAGGATTGAATGGGAAACACATCTGTTTCTTTAACCTACAGCAACCAGTAACATGTCCTATATTGTTCAGGGCTTGATCCCACACACAGAACAAACTGTTCTGCTAGGTAACTTATGACACGTGCCATTTGATTTTGATTTACTTATAATTAACAATAAACGCTTTAATTCAACAGCATCACAAACTAAAGCCTTCAAAAGTCCAATAATGTTTACTCAAACAATCTAAGGCATGATGTCAACAGAGCCTGTGTACTGTAAGCTTTATAAAGGTAGCAATTATTGCAGGGCTGTTGAATTGGATCGTGTTAGCGGTTTGATAAAGTGGCAAATACTGTAGCAAGAGAAGACAAAAAAGCTGTGATGGCATTTTCCCCTGGATTCTTCATGGAAATGTTGCAGCTATAACCTCACTAAGTTTCCAGTAAATAAACCCATGAAGGTTTATAATTTCCTTTAATTAGACGTACACTATGACACAGAGGTTTAGAAAACCCATGGATCTTTTCACTATGGTTGCTGTTAATCAAGTTTGATGTTTGATTCATAGAAAGGAACTACAACATGTACAAAATCAATTAGTTTGAATAGAGATTGATGTTTTGTTCAACAGGCAAATATGGTGGGTTTTTTTTACAAGCTAACTGAGCTCTTGGTTCATGCCGTTAAAAAGCAACAGCAATACCAGTTTAACTTGTTCTCATTGTTTTTTTCACTTAATCTTTTGGATCATTTTCAGACTAGAGCTCAGCCAAAGGAACGTGTCTGCCCTGAAAAACAAATCCCGACCGGCTGCATGACTGGCATATCTCTGTGGAGAGAACGCAGTGTTCACACCAAAATATTTCACTACACAAGAAAGCAGGCAGGGGTCTTCATTAACACGGGAGAACAGAGGGGGAACACTGGATTAGCACATTTGCATTTTTTTAATTACAGCATTGGCCCGCACAAAGCCACCTGGTTTGGGAAGATAAAGGGGGAGAAAGTGGGGCTGATTAGTCCAGTATTCAGGATCGTGAATATATTAAACGAGGTTTGCTGTGAGATGCAGGGAGGTTCTGGTAAAAAGGAAAACTCTGGCTTTTTTTGCATCTGGCTTCAAACCAGCTCTGACTGTAAAAATGGAGCGGGAACATTTTGGCTTAGAGGGTCTAATATTACCTGTTACCTGCAGAAGTGGAAGCTTGAAGTCGTCGTTGCCTGTGGTAAGTAGAAAATGCTACAAGTGGATTTTCTCATGCTGTGTTAATAAATCCAAAGCCGAAATACAACTGAGTGAGCGTGACAATTCTCCACGGCAATAATCAGTAAACACAGGAGTTGATAGTGATGCTTGAGGCCTGTTAGACTTCTACAGACACACTCCTCCAAACTAACAAGGCCCTTACATAACATTAGGAGGTGTGTTCAAGTTATGATATGACAGGTAGAAAAACAGTAAGACAAAAATAATCTGCTGTGGATGATGTCCCTCTGAAGGATTCTGAAGTAAAGATACACAGAGAGGTTTTTAACACGATGTCTGTTGTCTTTACAACTGCATGATTTTACTGATGAGGAGAGAAGATGCTAGCATTAAAAGAAGTGTCTGTCTATATGAAATGAATCTTTACTTACAGGATAGAAATGACTTGTTTAATCCCCTCACTTTGCACCTGGTGGGTAAAAAGGAAAACCAAATTTATAAGATATTAACGGTAATTCACTTAGATTTGGGGATTTTTGGTCATCTTATTTTGACATCTGAAAAATAGGCAATTTATTTAAGTGGGTTACCAGTATTTAGGTAGAATCAGCAGCTAATTAGCTTAGCTCAGTAAAGATGCTTCTCTCTGAAGTTCTAAATGATGCCTACCTGCACTTATGGTCGGTATGAAACTCTGTGTAATATGTTTCTTTAAAGGCTTTATATACAATTTTTTGATCCAGCAGATGTCGCCCTTAAGCACCGACATGAAACCAAAACAACTCGCGGTGCATTGTTGTGTTAGCATGCTAATGCTAGCGATCTTTATTATGCTCGTATCTTCACACTGCATGTAAATTTACCTGAAATGAGCGTGATCTAGAAACACAGTTAAGCAGTGAGTACAGTATGTTATTCTTCTTTTCTCTAGTCCCTCAATTAAACAACTTTTATACACGAGGGGAGGAGTCAGCCGGCCGTCCCGAAGATGTAAACAAACTGAAGATATGACTCTGAAAACTCTGAAAACATCACAGACAGTGGGACTCGGGTGTTACACCCATTGTAGACAGTATATTATATTTAAGTGTGAAAAATCACATAGAAAGACTTTAATCTGTATAAATGACAACATGTCGAGCTCTGAGAAGTTATGTGCTGGACTCTTTCCTTGCCCTGCTAGCAATTTCCTAGCATGTTGCGTTGTACACATTACTTGTACTTTTCACTTACTGGGTATATAACAAATCACCAAAATCTTAATAGTTAGCTTTAGAGGCTGTTTAGGCCAGATATCTTAACACTGAACATAGCTACGCTAGATGTTTTCTGAATGCTTTTGGTTTTTTTATGCTAGCTTGGCTAATTAGCTGTGAGCCTTAGCTTAAATTTTAACCCCATGAGTGAGAGTGGAATTGATCCATTTTCTCTCAAAAACCAAAAAGACATAGGCCTATTGATCCTAATGGAAGCAAAGTCCTTGGACCTTGTTATATTTTCATCTGTAGGTTGTGTCACTTTAAACTTACCAACTACCAAGTAAGTCAATATTTTATAAAAAATGGAAGTGACACATCATGGAAGTTGTCTTACTCTGGATTAGCTGTTGCCTTTTGCTCAATACAACTTGCCATAGTGCTGTTTCTAAAACTATGTGTAGGCTACTGTCTGGATGCTGTCCCACAAATATGCCTTTGACAAAGAGAGCCTGCTTATATTTCATGTTAAAACAGAAAAACAATAGTCACGACTGCACGAGCAAAACAAAAGCTCCTCTTTGTTTCTAACTGGAGTTGTGAGGTTGCATGAAATTGGCTTTAATACTTAGCACGATTGTCCTCACCACAGTTCTTTCACGTCTCTTCCCTTCCAGCTGGTCCTGGGTCAGCCTCAAACCAATAAGAGGAAATGGTTTGGTTACCGCTGCCCCTAATTCTCCTCTTTGAATCAGAAAACAACACCATCATGTTAGGGAAAAATCATCATCCATCCTCTCTTTAACGTGTCACCAGAAAGATGAAGAAGTACAAATCAGTGAGTAAGGATAATTCTTTAAACTGTGACATACTGGAAGAGGCAGCCACATGGATCTGGTTGATAGCTGTTAACATTATAAACAATTAATAACCCGTACAAAAGAACCATTGTGCAAATATCAAACACGATGTGCAGAAAATAACCCTCTCCAGACCCCTAAACTGCTATTCAGTCTGACAGTTTTATAAAGGAGAGATCCTGATTGACTAACCTGATTTTCTTTCTTGATGACCATGGCGCCTGGGTAGAAACAAAAAAATCGTTTTAGACGTAAACAACCTCCCAGTTCCCAGCTGACTGGAACGTACTGGCAGCATCAGAGCTTCAGTTTCAGCGTCTCTGGGCATCCATCCATCTGCAGACAGGAAACGCTCCGGGGACGAACCAGCTAGACCCCAGTTCTTCTTAATGCATGACAGACTCTCGTGCTTTACACAGCCACGAGAGGAGGACAGGGAAAAAAATGTCACACAGACAGGCATAGATGCATGACTTCCACACAATGTTTGATGGCCTTTGCAGCATCGTTACCATTAAAATAATAATGAATAACGACTGGTGCAACAATAATTCAGTCGCTTTAATTCATCTTTAAACAGAGGTGTAGCATGAAAAGATCGGTCTTGTCCCTGGTATCTATCAGTCGGTCCCTTCACAAACAGCCATTAACAATTAAACACATTCATCTGTAGTGTTTTTGACATTAAAGTAGCTAGCTTTGAGCATTTAAAACATTATGTAGGAATTCAGTTTGGTGTGCTTTGGCGGCCATTGAAAGTCCCCGAGTTAAACTGCACTGAAGTGAAACACACAGCGCTGTCATGGCTTGACAATGTGCATTTGTCGTCAAGCAGTGGGGTGGTGTTGTGAGCAACCAAAGACCCATGTTGACTGACAACCGGAACATGTGCAAATGTAAGGTGTAAGTTGTATTTATTTATTTATTTGCATGCAAACCTGAGACATAGCTCGGGTTACTTGACTTTCTGCACACGTGAAGCTGCTAAAACCGTGAGACAACACGACCCCGGAAACAACACACAGACTAATGTTACATCAGAATCTGTGATGAATAATATCTGCAGGGATGTACACTCGGCGTCTTTTTCCCTCATAGCTTCATCCGTCATTGTACTCTTCGGTGTCTTAGCATCAGCCATTATGAGCAGGAAATAAAAGTGAAAAATGATACCATGTTGATAACATTTGTTTTTTCCTATAGATGAATAAGCTGGTTGATTTGTGTTTTTCTGCTGCAGTGCCAAGTGAAACTGAAACTATTAAAAGCATGGAAATGTTTTATTTACTAATGTTACGCTAATGTCAGACAACATTTATGGAAGAAATGGGGACCATTGAGCTATGTTCCCAAAGCTCAACGGTCCCACAGCCCTATGCTCCCACATTTCTAAGATTCTTCTCAAAATTAAACCCTATGTTCCCACATCCCAGGAGCTCCCCCCTCTCTATGCCAACCCGGCTTTCCAGAGGTATTGATGCACTGCAAACTATGGCTTGAGTCCAGTTGCTGCGCTTCATTCGACTGATCTGACCGGAAGCTAGTCGATGCAAGGCCTCTGTGCTACTTAGTTTAGTTTGTTTATTCAAAAGGACAATGTAGTACTAGTAGTAATCATTTATTTCAGTCACAAGAAAAAACAAAAACATCTTGACTGAAAAGGTGTAGGATGAAGCTTTAGCTTATTACACCTACCCTTATTACAAATCATATTATTTAAGACACTAACTAGTTCGATTACAAAAACAAAACATATCAGAACAAAATTTGTTCCAAGAATTTCTTTCAAAACAAAACAAATGAAACAAACAAAAAACGAAACAGAAGTCACACTCACAAAAAATAATCAAACCGACCTTTTATATTTGTTAAGCACCATTTTTTTAAACAAAAATTTAAATCTGGAAAGTGAACTACAAATTCTTAATTCCATGGCACAAGTATTCAATGTGCACTTACATTAAATGTTTGTAATAAACAAATAGATGGGCGCACCAGATTTAGCTAAAAGCTACATTTCATCTGTAGTCCATTGACAATGGATAATAGGTTGGGTGTAATTGGCTACCAAATTGGGAGAAAGGGGGATAAAATCTGATACAAATTTATGAAAAATGTGGGAACATAGGGCTGTGGGAACATAGGCACGCTCCAGAAGAAATAACTCAAAAGCCTAGGTTATGAAGAGGCTTTTGTAAATTTGCATGCTAATTACATCCCTTTTTTTTTTTAAATCCCCAAAATATATCATTGGACAAGAATCCCAGGTATCAGTAATTACTTTATATCACTAAAAACAAGTTATTACTTAAAAGTAGGTTGTAAAACACTCTTTGGACTGATTGCTTCCTTCTGTTATAGAAGCAAAGTCAAACTAAGTCTGCACGAACATGAAGAAGAAAAAGACCGACTTGGAGAAGTATCTGGAAGTGATAGTGTGTGCTGTAATGACAGGGAACAAGCTCCACACATCAACACAGAGAGACATGAAGAAGCAACTTTCTTTCAAACTAAACCGGGCATTTTAAACAGAGACACTAAAGCATTTGCTGCTAACCCTGTTGGGTTTTAATTAGCAGGAGCAGCAGTACCCATCTCTACACACATACATATGATATTGACTTGATAGAGGAAATAAAAAAGAAGAAAGTCAGACTTCACAATCTACTCCTCTGGTGGCATCAGTTTTTATGAATACATTTACTACATGTATGAGTTTCTGAGGGGGGGGGGGGGGGGGGGGGGGGGGGGGGGGGGGTGGGGGGTTGGGCTGGGGGCTTAAAAGCAGACACCATACAGTTACCATGGCAACACATGTCTTTGAAGTTTTTTTTTTACCCCCCCCCCTTTTTTTTCTCTACAGCTGGAAGTAACAACCAGATCTGCTCTCTCTTCTCCCCCACACCTCCTCTCACTCTCTCTCTTTATTTCTCTCTGTCTCTTCTTCTCTCTCTCTCTCTCTCTCTCTCTCTCTCTCTCTCCCTCTGCTACATCAGAATTTTTCTCTTTGAAGATTTAAGCCGATTCCAAGTCGAACCCAATGCTATTTCTGGCTCTATTCAAGACTGGGGCTGTGGCTTTATGCATAGCTTGTGTTTGACATCTGTGTGTGTGTGTGTGTGTGTGTGTGTGTGTGTGTGTGTGTGTGTGTGTGTGTGTGTCTGTGTGTGTGTGTGCGTAAGAGACAGAAAAAAAATGACTCAGTATGCTTGTTTATGAAAGATGTGAAACCAGAAGAGATGGGTAAACTTGTGCGCGTGTTTGCAGCATAGGAAGTATAAACAAGCAAGAGCTGGGCCGGAGTGATAATGAGAAATGTTTAATGTGTCCGTTTGTGTGCATGAATGTGTGTCGTATGCAAGTACAGACACAGGCTGCACAAAAAATATCAAAAGAAAAATGGGGGTAAAGAGAGGAGGGAACAGAAAGAGGAGGATGGCGGGAGCAGAAGAGATGAAAGAAGCAGCAGGAGGAGGAGGAGGAGGAGGAGGAGAGGAAGAGGAAGAAGAGAGGAGATGAAGAAAAGCGCAGAGGAGCACAACTCGGCATGATGTGTCATCATGTTTCCAGGGCTGCGTCTCACATAGATAAAAAGATCAAATATTCATAAGAACATCCAAATACAGACAGTCAAATAAGACTCCTTTTTTTTAAGGCAGTTTGGTGGTGTACACATCACCCTCCTTTACACTGACAGTCTAAGACGGGCCTTTGACGCCCCCGTAATGCCTCGCAGACAAACAGGCGTTTTCTGAGCCGGCGTCGGAGGTAATAACAGAGGCATAAAAGGTGTGTAATCAGATCCTATAAAGTCAGTCTCAATACAAAACAGTGTTATGTCTGACCAAGTATTTGTGCAACCGACAACCGGGGAGAGAGAGTTGCATGAGTCTGCCGTTATTCATATCACGTCTGCCAATCCATTGCAGCTATTTAAAGAACAACATGTGCCATCACTGTTCTGAAAGCACCCTGCCGCTGCTGTGGTCTATAGACCCGTTTCACGCAGTGCGTTCTCTGTGCAGACGTTGGCAAAGGCAGTGGAGAAGAACTTCTGAGGCTTTCTACTGGTCCCATTGAAGGAAGCTACTCTTCACTGAAACAAGGCCGTGTAGTTGACCTGACTGACAGGCGGGCGCAGTTTAGCGGTTTGTCAGGAAGCTTAAAACCCGCCTCAGCTCCAGCTCTGAAAGTTAGGCTGAGACAGCATTTCCAGCATGGCGGCTGCCGGCGATGAGCTTCCGGAGCCTCCTGCAGAAACAGATGTGTGACTGCGAAGACTTTGTTAGCTTTGATGACCTGGCGCTTACCAACTGGAACGTTGTTTTAGTGCACTCTGATCCTGGAACGTTTTAATTTATGGTGTCGCGTAAGCCGATTGCAGGCTGGGCATATAAATGTATGTATGACACAATAATGAAATAAAAAACTTAAAAACTTCAAACTGCCAAGTCCTAGCTCCTCCTTTACTCCAACCACTCATCGTATGGTCATGTCTGACTCTGAAAACCGTCACGATGACAGTAGAGTGCCAAAACTTGATGCTTCACAAAGGCAGTGGTCAAACAAATGGGTGAATTAACAAAAGCTTTGTCCTTTTTTTCCACACGACCCTGAGGTCCCGTCTTAATTGTGCTAAGCTAACTATGAGCTAGTTGTAGCTTTTCGTATTTTACAATGAAAGCCATATTCATCTTGTAATCCAACTCTCTGCAAAAAGGAAATACTCATATTGCCAAAATGTCAAACTCCTTCTAGCACTGACGAGTTAGTGCGGCTGCAGTCTCTTTCCATACTGTAAAGACATCCATTCACACCTTTATCATCAGGAAATGGGCGAGCGGTCATAATCACATTTCTGATCTCAACAGTGATTCTGCACTGAGGAACTGAAAGAGACCTTGAGCTTAATGTGCACAACACACTCCCCGCCTTTAATCCGAATCAGGACTTTTCTACAAAGGCTGTTTTGTTGAAGCTGCAGAATTTCTTGGGTCACAGTGTAAGATGGGAGATAAAAGAGGGAGCATTTTTTCAGAGCACAGCTCTGTATTGATGTCTCACTGCCAAAGCAAAAACTCCCTCAAACCATTTCTTCCATTAATTTTGCTCAAATGAAAGACTTGTGTTGCTACAGACTTCCACTAAAAACAGAATTATCTCATGCTTTTTTTCCTTAACACGTAAATAAAAGGCTGTTGTTAGTTTTTTTAATCACTATCTCTTCGATGGAAGTCTTCAATCTTTCAGGTAATTCATGAGTCATGTTCTAAAACTGTAATTAAAATGTCAAAAGATCAGAGGAGCAACATCACGCTGCATTCAGTTTTTTAAGGATGGACATTTTCCTTTGATGGCACTAAAGCGCATTCCTCCACCATGACAACATGCATTATGCCGTTTCATCTCCTGCAGAGTTTGGGTTGCCCTCTATGCAATTAGTCTTTTTTATGCCATCCACATCACTGTCATAGTTCGCATGCCACATATTATCTCCATGGGTGGTCTGGATCACACTGACATCATTGTGCAATGCAAGAAACAAATCAACATTAACATTGCATACCATATTTTTTTAAAGCAAACTCAACACCTACCTTTTTTGTAGAGCTTTTAACTGAATCTCATTTCATCTAGTTTTTTTACATTTTGATCCTCCTGTGTTTCCTCATTTAGAATAAATGATAGCGTTTCCTCAGTACCTGTTCTTATCTAGTTATTTTTAGTGTTTGGATTGTGGGATAGGGGTGGGGGAGGGAGTCATGTTGTTGCTGTTTGATTAAATGTTGACGTAAAGCACTTTGGGATATATTTGTTGTATGAAAAGTGCTATACAAATAAAGTTTGATTGATTGATTGATTGATACCAGTTACTCAATGATAAATGGCCTAAGACGCTGACTAGACTCTTCTCCTCTGTCGCCCCCCAGTGGTGGAATGAACTTCCAAACTCCATGTGATCTGCAGAGTCCCTCTGCACCTTTAAGAAAAAGCTAAAGACCCAGCTCTTTCATGAATACCTACTAACTTAATGATGATGGTCTCCATATTATTGATGATGATGATGGTAATGACGATGGTTTTTGTTTGATAACGACGACTTATAAGATGGTTTCTATACTGATTAGAGCTCTCAAGAACTGCCCTCAATGTTGTGCTTTGCCTCTGGTCACTTCCTGTCAGCACCTGTGTGTCCAATCAGACTCAAAGCTGATCGTTTGCTCTTACTCACATTGTTCCCTTTCTTCTAGATCCTTGCTTGTGTTGTACTTACTCTCTGATGTACGTCGCTTTGGATAAAAGCATCTGCTAAGTGAATTGTAGAATTGGTTACTCAAAAATGTATACAGTACTTGGGTACAAGGTGCTTTTGAGTGACAAAGTCAAAAACGATTGAAAGACATTTGCAGCCTTTTTGTACAGCTGCTGCAGAATAAGAATCCATACATGTGTCCAACATAGAGATTGATGTATTGAAATAAATATAATTAACAATAAAACTAGATAAACATACATCAATTCAAAAGTGTTAGTTGGAAAAGCCATTTCTTGAATGTGTTTTTCAAGCTTCAATCAATCAAACTTTATTTATAAAGTGTTTCATAAGAATGATGTCGTACAAAGCGCTTTACATAAAAATATATCAAACAGAAAAAAATAACAATTTAATAAAATCCAGAGCACTTGACATCCTCCAGCACATTATTACTATTTAAATCTCTCTTTTTTAATCTTATTATTAATTTGGTATTTTATTTGTTTTACTTATGTTTTTTATATCTTGTGTTTTTATTTATTTATTATCATTTAGTTTTTTGTGTTGGTTTGAGGTATGGATAAACATGTCTCAGATTTTTTGAAATCTGTATTTGAAAAAGAAAAAACCCCAATAAAAAAAAAAAAAAAAAAAAAATATATATATATATATATATATATATATCAAACACCAACAACATAGGCTGGGAATTTCCATGCTTGTGATGAATTTACTCATTAATTTCTTCTCAGAGTGACCCTGACTCTCCAGGATCCAGGTTGAATCGTTTCAGGGTCCCCTCCCTTTTCTGCCTCAGGCCAGGAGGGGCCCCGGCATGGAGAGCGATCTTAGACCTTAGCGCTGAGTGGAACCAGACTTTACGTTTTGTTGGAAGTTGAAGTGGAGTGGGGAGGGAGTGAATATAGCGTGGCAGGGCTTGCCCTTGGATCCCTAACATTGACGCACACAGATGGAAAGCATTAGAACTCCATTCCAGCACAAAACTGGACGGATTATTAGATCGAGAGTCTGAGTGGAGACGAGGGGAGGAGAGCAGAAGGAGGAAGAAGAAGTGCAGGGGAAGAGAATGAGAGACGAGGAGAAGGCCAGTGACAGAAGAATACATAATACATATTGCAGACAGTTTCGAATCCCAAGTAGTCAAAAACTGCAGCTCGGTGAGTGGCCCAATTTATTAAAATATAATGCTGCAGGTACCACTACATGACTGTTTCATTCAGGTGAGGAAGACTTGGTAGCATGAAGAGTGCAAATGTCTGTTGATCAGTGAAACAAATGCAGGTCCTTCAATCAGGTAGTCAACATTGACTCCTTTATACGTCACATAAAAACATTACTTATGCATGTATCTAAATTACTTATGACACAGCTGAGCATGTGCCAAAGTGATGCTAGACTGGAACCTAAATCAACATTATTTACACCTTTTAAAACTTAAGAAGTTGGGAGTGTATGTTGATACCGTATGCATATACATCATTGCATTACTGGACGATAGTCGTAGAGTCATTATATATATAGCCTGTATATCACAGAGGATGAACCGCAATGATTTTGCTGAAATTGCAAAACATTTGATTAATGATTAAAGTACCCCAAAAACACAGCAGCAACAGCATTTATCTGGTGATCATGGAGTCAATTTTTAAGAGCTAAAATGCTATTTATTTCTGTTAACATACATTATCCAGCCTAAAGAAGAACAAATTATATTTTCTTCATTGGATCAGGCCAAAAATGATATCAACTGCATAGGCCTACTCATGCTGTTAGAACAAGTTTGCTAGCTAACCTAAAATGATTCTTGTGTTTGTTTCTGTTGCCTTCAGGTTGTGTCTAAAATCTGTGATTGCAGAATTAAGGTACTCAAACATATTTGGGATACAGCCTAACGTGTTTTTAAGGAGAGGGATCCCCCCCTTTTTTTTTTTTTATCTATGAGTACAAGCTGAGCTGCACAGTAAGTTAACGGCAGGTACAGTGGGCTATATTAGCACATGGTCGGGAACATGCAGTGATGTTTGTTTTTTGATAATCTTGTGGAGAAATAAATGCACACATCCTTCTCTGTGTACCTGCACCATTTATGGTACTCGCTGTGGGCTATTTATGTCCTTAATCCCTGAACTATTTATACCCTACCTCTCTGTACAGAAATACTCACATTCATTTTACTACCAAGATATCTATCTCTTAACCTAAAACAGATGTTTGTTCACAAAATGTGGAGCAGAGCATTTAACACACACCCCTTGTAACTATCCTTGTATTCTCTCAAGTCATTTAAATCCCATTTAGTTCTGTTTAGACGGGAAACTTTAGAATAGAATCACAATTACTAAAAACATTTAGCTAAAGTTGGGATCATTACAGGGTAAGTGGTGCGATCATTTTAACAGTATTAACTGTCGCTAGATGTTGTTTTGATATATACTTCATGGGTCTTTTTAGGCCTTGATTAAATCTAGTTTCCAGAGAGACCATCCTTATATAAGATGTATTAAAGAAATTACTGGAATTCTCAGCCTAACTAATTAACCTTTTTCAGTGGTTTTGAGCAGGAAAGTGAAAACTTCAGCGTTGTCTGGAAAGCAGTTAGCTTAGGTTAGTTACGTTTAGCTTAATTTAGCAGATAAAGCAGCTAGAGCCACGGAGGAAGTTAGCCGGGCGTAGTTCAATCAAATCTACTAGTACCTCTTTGAATGTTATATCTTGTTTGTTTAAACTTTTCAAAGTTGAATGGTGATTCGGGAAGGTTAGCCAATTCCCCATTTTCAAAACTAACCTGATACCTCTGAGCAAGAACTTTTGCATGCTAAGCATAGGATGCTAAGGCCAAGCTACTTTTTGAGCTTCATCTTGTGAAATCAGTCATGTGATCGCAGACCTGTGAGGCATGAATAGAGACAAGGAATGTGGATCCATCTTTCTCTCTTTTGTTCTCTTCCCTTCTTTCCTACTCTGCTGCCATACGAGTATCTGTCTGAGAATGAGGAGGATTCTAAATGTTTAAAACAGCTGAATACTCTCCACCTGAACAATGAGTTTCAGCTCTCAAAGACACAGCAAGGACAAGTCCCACTTCAGCTCTTCAGCGGATAATGTTTCCAACAGGAAGTCAGGGAGTTAACGTATAGCAATTTGCCTTCTTTTTTTCTTTCTGTATGTTTTTTTGACATACTAGCGATACCTAGGCTACTTGGTGGATTGCTTTGAAATTTGAAACAGACATTCATTATCACAAGAGGATTTATCCAGCTGACATAAATTATGAACTGCATTTGCTTTAAGTTCTTCTGTGTGGTAAAAATTTAACTTTGCCATAACTTTGGTTTATGACCCTCAGAACTAGTGACATTCCCACCTTCCTAAGTGCCTTGTTTTAAGTGATAATAAGCTAATTGTAGCATGCTGACACGTTATTTAAAAAAAAAAAAAATAATTTAAGAGTGAAACTTTTGACTGTTAAAAAAACAAGGATGACATTTTATGGTAAACACAAATGTGCAGGACAAAAAAGAGGAGAGATAAGAAGTACCACTTTGTCGGTAGGTGGCGCCAAAATCAAGTTGCTCAAAGGAGCTTTGAAAAAGTAAGAAAAGATGGATTATATAAAAAAAAAAAAAACATGTACAATGTCTTTCGATAAAGTAATTATAATTTTGTACCAGGCTGTAAACATATTTATTTCAAGTATGAAAACTGGAATTTCAAAATGGGACCTAATGGGGATTCTTTCGGTTTTGGAGTCATCCTCCAGTGGACACTTGAGGAACTGCAGTTTCTGCATTGACTTCATTTTTTTATTACCGAAGGTTGCTGCTTGCTAAAGACACAGTTTTTTTTTTTTTTTTTTTAAATGGAAGCTAATGGAAGTTTTGGCAAAAAAATAGATCGACATTTTTAAATCTTTTTTTGTGTGATGAGGTCATTTAACATTTGTGTTTCCCTACAGCACAGATTGAGCACAACAATATGCTTTGATGTGAAATCTGAAAGGTTTTTTATTGACAACCCTTCACTTTGATTTGCTTAATTTTGCAAACTTTAAACACACCAACATACACTACATACAAAAAAATAAATATTGTTCCCAAGAGAAAACAATTAGCATTAACTGAACAGATAACTTTGTTGTCCACGTGACTTATCCACGCTCCGTCAAGGCCCTCGAGCGGGGGAGAGAATTAAACAAGGCAGTGATAGTTCACTTGACTGCTTTCAAAGGCTTCTCTTTACTTCCTCCCTCCAAGGTCATTATGTGGCAGCACGGACAGCACAGGTCAAGCGCCTGTCAGCCCCTCAACAAAAACAGCTCATGTTCCCCAACAATCAGGGGCTTGTTGGAGGTCTCCAACTCCGCCATGACAGAGTGAGACGTCGGTGAAACTGTATCCCTCTGCCTGCCTCTCCCTCCCTCAACACTTATCTGTATGCCTTCCTCTCAGTCATCATGTCCTCAAAGTACAAGTACTGTCATATCAACTTTCTGCAGGAGAACAGGTGTAATAGTGGGTAAGGGAAAGAACATTAACTCAACTTCTATCGCTGAGTAAATGCTTGATTTATGTGTACATTACTTTGTTATCGGGGGACAAATGTCACCTACTTTTTATGCTGTACTTTTCAGTAAAGCAATACCTTTCTCAATCATTCAATGCACTTTACCTGTGGCCCTATTGTTCCACCCTTTGTTCATCTATCTTTTTTTTTTAAAGCCAAATGCTCAATCTTTCTCTTCTTTAGCCTCCTCTTTATTTTCAAAGCTCATTACATCCTCAACTCAAGAGGCTTAACTGTGCTCCTTTAGCAAAAAAGCGCCCTCAGGGCTCTACTGTCACAAGAGGAGAGGGAGTGGTCGCCTCAGTTACACCACCTGAGCACAGGAAGTGTCCCTTCTGGCTTTGAACCAAAGAGATTTAAGCATCATGACAGGACACACCCTATCACGATGCAGCCATCACTCAGAGTATTTGAGACTAAAGGGAAGTTCATTTCACAAAAATGTTGCACTTTACAGCAACTCTACTCTTCTGTTTCACCACGTTTTATACATTTGATTCCGTAAGATATACCTACACCAACCACTCTGTTTAAAGTAGAAGAGAGAGAATCAGGCCTGGAGGGGTCTCGTCCCTCAACGTTTAGTTGAGGTTGATTGACCCGATGCAGAGCATTGAGAGAAGGTGTGTGGTTGCATAGGGGCAGTCTGGTGAGCTTACAGTGTGCCCATTACACTCCCCCTCCCTCCCCCCCTTTGCAGAAACTTTGCAAAACTTTAAACAGAGCAGGTGAACACCAGGTGAGTTAAAACACATTTTCATAGATAATATGTAAATTGTTGAAATAAAAAAGCTTTCAAAAATAACTTTGCAATTCAAACTAAGTGATATGCATGCGACACAAGTGGCTGTTTAATGTTAGGGAGGGTGTTCTTAAGATAAAGAAAAAAGAAAAAAATGTATTGAAGGAATTGTAATGTTTGACATAATATGTGTTGCAATTTGGAATAAAATTATGCTTGTATGCAGAGATATACACTTTCTATATGTGTATGTGTATGCAAACACCCCCCCCCCCACACACACACACACACAATCACAACTATTTAGCAACCTAAGAATCAAAGATCATCATAAATCTCCATATATGAAGCACGTATCATCTTTTTAGCAAGCTGAGACTCATTTTTAAAAAAAAACTTTAATCATAATTATTTTTTTCTGTTTTGACTCAAGTATGTCAAAAAACACACAAAATGATACACACAGAACAAGGCAACACGATAGATTCATTTATCTATCTCTGTCCAAATTCTAACTGCACTAATATTGTTCCCAGCTGTTAGAAGTTCATCCCCGCTTTCGTCATATATAGCTGAGGGGCGCCACCGCCTGGTGAACCATGGTCAATACAATTCAGCAAAGAAATTAAAGAAAATCCACAGAAATGCTGATTTGGGGACACCAAGTGGGTTTTTACTGTCATTACAACTCTGACACAGAAGAGCAAACCATCCCTGTTTTAACTGATTGGTTAAACAAACAAAATCATTCAGAAAATACAATCAGAAGTTTTTGTATTGTAAATTTTTGATAGAAATCTTTTTTTGCATTTTTTATTTTACATTGGAAATTACATTTCTGCTCCAACCTGCCTGACGGAGGCTCTCCACAGCACACAGATGCTTTAAATAAGGACCATTTGATTCAGTTATTACTGATGAGGGCAGAGATTCCCTCAGTGGTCAGAGAGCAGAAATAATCAGCAGTTAGGTCTCCCGTCCTGCAGACCTGAAGTAATTATTGTCTCAAGATAAAAACATGAAGCAGAGAAGGAGAAAATAAACTAGAGATAGAAATGACCTTAATATTATTTCTCTTTCTGGGCATTTCCAATAAGAGTATTCCATCGGAGGGTTTGATAAAAGGATTATGCGGCGAGCTTTATGCAGCTGGACTCAAATCTGGATATGGAAGGAGAGCTGTTTGATTGAATAATTCTTGTTTCCATTCTGCATCGCTAGCAGTCCTCTTTGGGAAAGTAGAAATCAGCATTATACCAGATTTATACATGTGTGCTCTGACTGTCTGTGCATGTCAGTCTGCCTGGGCTGTAAACTCTGACTACCAGCACACCTATCTGTTTGCATGTCTGTCTCCAAAGATGAATGTGCTGATACGCAGTGTGAATCATAAGTCATAGAAGTCATTGCCAGAAAGCTGTAATGTTTAAAGCAAATAAACCAGAAATACAGGAACTAGTATTTTCTCCCCTTGATGTTTTTTCTGTCAGCAAAGGGGAACCTTGAACAGGAAATATAATTAATTGATTTTATTTTGAAAGCCCGACAACCATTGATCATAAGGAAATGCAAAAAACAAAAAACAAAAGTTAACCCATTCTAACTACTGACTTTAGAGGTAGAAGTTGTTTTTGTGGCAGCTCTGAGTTGAAAATTTCGGCCATTGCCATGTTGGTTTTTAAAGTTCTCATATTACGCAAAATACACTTTACCTTGTTTTTTTTAACACTGATATGGGTCCCTAGCCTGAATACATTTGTATTCTGCAGACATTAGCCATGCAGAGCAGCATACTATTACTACTGATAATGGTGTATGGTGCTAGTTTTCTTTTAAAGATTATTTTTGGGGCTTTTTGTGCCTTTATTTGAGAGAGATAGGACAGTGGATATGGCTGTAAATCAGGGAGAGAGAGTGGGGAATGACATGTGGGAAAGGAGCCACAGGCTGGATTTGAACCTGGGCCGCCTTCTTTGAGGACTATAGCCTAAGTTTTTGAGCTATCCATATGATCTCAGTACATTTAAAATCCACTACTTCCTTGAGGTTTGAGTTTGAGTGCATGATGTCGCTGATTATGGAGGCAAAGATTCACTGTGTTGGAGTTGATAGATATTGATTACAGATCATTCAGTGTGTGGTTTATGCAATGTGTCTTTAGCACAACAAACACATTAGTTTGACCCAGACACACATGATTAGATAGCAGAACACCACAGGTTAGTATCAACTAATTGGGTTCCTCTTGAAGTCTGCAAGCTTACGTACTTACAATAGTTAAGGCGCTCTGTTGTTGTTGTTTTTAAAATAAAGTTTAAAGAAACCCTTTTTTACTGGACATAACAGATACTAAAGTAAAATAAATGATGGGAGGTTGTGAAGCCTGAAGTTGCACTCATAACCGTGTATGGATATTTTCTAATACTTTGGGTACAATATTGATTAAGTAAAGTTGACAGGATTATGTGGAAACAGGCCTAAAAAAAATGCATGAAGAGATGTTAATTAAAGCTGAAGACACAAGTAAACTCGTCTGTTTTAAACACTTGAAATTATAATGAAGAGATTGAATTAACAGATAGAGACCCAACATGGTGTGACTCTAAACTTTCTGCAGAATCAACAATATCTCCTCCACAAACCGCTCGGAGCCTCAAGAGCAGTCCACACAACCAATCGCAACATGAGAGCAGAGATGTGAGCCAATCAGAGCTTTCGGGACTCTGATAGATCTCAGCTTGAACTGATTAGGTGTTTGGAAGGCCACAATCACCCTGAAGAATATTTGCAAGCTGTATGTGTTGAAGGGGTCAGAGTCAGAGAGAGAAGAAACAACAAAGAAGTTGAAGCCATCTGAAAGAAAGAAAGAAAAGAATGAAATAAATAGAGAGCAGGGAAAGCTAAGGTTAGGACAGGAATAGCAAAACAAGAAGAACAAAAAAAGGCAGTGATTTAAGAAGGAGTGGATTCAAAAGGATGGACAGCAAGAGATATCAAGTTGTATCAGAGAGGATGAAGTTTAATGAGAGGAGGACGCCGTTGCTGTCCGTCAAAGAAAACATTGAGATGGAGCTGTTCTCTTCAGAGGAGCCCTGCATGGTCATAACAACACTCGAGAAGGAGGAAGAATGCAGCTATGACGGGGTGTGTCTACAATTTAAATTTAAAGCTTATAAAGGAAGAAAACTGTTGTGCTACTCAGACCAAATATGTTTCATGTTAAGCTTTACCTTTATTGAGTGGAGGTCCAAATATTGTTCTGTTCTTAAAACCCTAAAATACATCCACAGGCTGGATATCTGCCAAAGGTTTTTGATAGTACGGGCCATGCAGGTCATGAGGAAACGGAGGTTCATGGATGAGATTAGATACTGCTGATTAATTTTCTGTTAAATCACTTTTAAGATCAGCTGACTCGACATGTGTCACCACTAGACTCATGTTCATTTCTTTAAACAAAGTACAAAGAGTCACATTTAGGGATCAATTCCCTGCAAATAAACTTTCTTTTACAAGCCCAGATTTTTAGGAATAGTTGTGTTTCTTTTATTTTGAGAAACTTCTGTTACCACTTGAATGCAGTACATGCTGTGTTTGTGTTGCAACCTCACAATTAGGTCTACAAGTGGCTGCCGGTTCTGAAAAAGTATTCTGCTATACTGTGTTCTTGTGTTTTGTTTTTTTTTCTCGTTTTTTGGCACACAAACAAAATTCCATGCACCTATGATCTTTGAAACTGCAGCATGCTTTTGTCGACACTTCAGAAATACATTTAAATGGATTCCTTTAAGGCAATATATCCCAACCTGAGGACGGACAGACAGATATGAGAAGTCGAGAGATGAAGTGGAGGCTATGTGAATAGAAAAATGCAATCTTGTTAACATTATTTTAGTCTTATAAGATTAAATTGAAGTTAATCAGTAAAACTAAATGTCTGGGAAATCACTATTTGGTTCATCTGGATATTCTGGTAAACCTTGAAACCATGGATGAGGTCTTGAAAGTAAATATTCTTTTGTTTCCTAAGTCTCAAGCCAAAAAAAGGCCTGGGAACTGCAGCTTTAGAAGTTGTAGGACCTTTTTTTAAAACCATAAACACAAAAAACAAAGCAAAGTGAAAAAACACTTGACAAGGACTGAAACAAGCAAAGCAAACATAGGTTAGCACATCATGTCACATACTTTACAGTCCCTTCATGGAAGCATTCGTTTTTGCATTCGTCAAGCAGATTAAACATCTTTTTTTCCTTTTCTTTAACTCAGAGACATCTGGAGCATCCTCTGGTCCCCGACTCTGAGGATGAGGAGGAGGAGGAGGAGGAGGAGGAGGAGGAGGGAGAGGGAGAGGACCCAGAGCTGCTCCTTGAGAGGGGTCTCAAAGAGCAGCCAAAAACCAGAGCAGAGTCTGCTGCCAAGGATCTGACCAAGCACCTTCCCGCTGTCCCAGGATTCATGGACGAGACTGAGATAGAAATGGAGGTAAGTGAAAATACATGTTGTAAAGTGAGCTGATGGATAATAATAATAACTTTATTTATATAGCACCTTTTAAAAACACAGGTTTACAAAGTGCTTTGACAAACAGCAAAAACAAGAACAAACTAAACCAAACACAGAAGAACAGAAACAACAGCAAGAACAGAACAAATGTAAAATACTAAAAATAATTAAACACAATTCAACAGAAAAGAACCCAAAGTGCACGATACCCAACAGACATATATAACCCGACCATCACAAGAACCATCATCAGAACCCAGGCAACACAAGAACCATCACAAGAACCATCACAAGAACCATCATAAGAACCATCATAAGAACCATCACAAGAACCATCATAAGAACCATCAGAAGAACCATCACAAGAACCATCATAAGAACCCAGGCAACACAAGAACCATCACAAGAACCATCATAAGAACCCAGGCAACACAAGAACCATCACAAGAACCATCATAAGAACCCAACAACACGAGCTGAGACCAAGAGGAACCAAAGATTTAAAAAGATGTAAGAAACTAAAAGAGATAAAAGCAAATCAAAAGATAACAGCAATAAGAAGGTAAGAGCAGAAAAAGAAATAGAAACAAGTGGTTAAAGGATCAAAAAAACAATAATATTAATAAAAGTATATATAAATATAAAACATAAATAGACTAAGTAAGATAAGAAATTACCAAGTTAAAACACAAGAGCAGTTAAGATAAGAGCAGAAATAAAAGGATATTTAATTTAAAGGAGAATAAAACTGGGAAGTGTGGATATAATTATAAATGATAAATACATTTCCAAGTAGGTCTCTTTTTCTCCCTGTTTTTTAAACAAATGAAACCTGTTTTTTGTTGTCTCCCTCTTTGCAGGTGTTTCTCAGAGTGCCTAAGAGGGAGTTGGTGGAGTTAAAGTCCCCTATGAGCCTGGTATGTCGCCTGAGGTGTACTTAGTCACTTCCTGATCGGCACTCTAACATTCCAACACGGTGACACTTGAACAGACAAACCACTTTATCTGGTAAAACATTCTTGCCATCTGCCATCTCACCGATTGTGTTTCATTCTGCTGAGTCAGTCAGGTTTTCTGTTGAATACATTGTGATGGTTGTTATGGATAATAAACTGAACCCATCTTGTTGTCAGGTGTTGTTGCCAGGGTGAATAAGGTCAACAACATCAAGGGCAAATGTCATGTCGCCTGAAGAAGAGATTTTAAATTTGAGTGTATGGGATGTCAGTTCTTTTAAAGCAAGTGTACACTCAGGGAACCACATTTTTTCACAATTTTAAGACATACTGTCCTTCCCCAGATGTTTTTTTCACCAAATAGTCACACTTACTTTTCAGTTTTTGAAGTAAAACATTATTGTGCAAAAGTGAAAATATGTGAGGATGCACTTAATGTGACGTATTAGTATGACCAAACCAACCAGTATGTCTTTTAACGTCCTTTTTACCTAACTTCATCACGGTGTTGTGTTGTGTTGTGTGCAGCAGCAAACTCCAAGCAAAGCTAATCGTCTGAAATGGAAGAGACAAACTCCACAGAGGACAAGACTGGTTGTCAAAGACGTGGTCTGTCTCCCCAGAGGACTCTACCTGGAACAGCTGGAGAGGTGAGAGGCTTTAAAGGCTTTATATGTGATTTTTTGATCCAGCAGATGTCGCCCTTGAGCACCAGCATGAAACCAAAACAAGTCGCGGTGCATTGTTGTGTTAGCATGCTAATGCTAGCGATCTTTATTATGCTCGTATCTTCACACTGCATGTAAATTTACCTGAAATGAGCGTGATCTAGAAACACAGTTAAGCAGTGAGTACAGTATGTTATTCTTCTTTTCTCTAGTCCCTCAATTAAACAACTTTTATACTCGAGGGGAGGAGTCAGCCGGCCGTCCGGGCGATGTAAACAAACTGAAGATAGGACTCTGAAAACATCACAGACAGTGGGACTCGGGTGTTACACCCATTGTAGACAGTCATGACTCACAGAGTTATTTTCAGAGGATATACTTGATTTATATTATATTTAAGTGTGAAAAATCACATTTAAAACCTTTAAAGTGTGTTAAGTCTTTTCAACAGCATCATATTTGAACTACTGGTGGTTTAAAATGTATGGATATTTATGGCACTCTTCTTCATTAATCATTTTATATTGTTATTTGGATGTATTGTTACTTCTTTAACCCTTTATTTGTAGTCTTGATGAGAATTGTCTTGAACTGAAGGTAATTTTTTTCTTTCAATTTTTGGATATTCATGGTTCTGAGAGGATAAATCTTCATGTTTTACTGATCACTTCTACTAGCAATTAATACAAATAGTTGACTCTAACACCCAATATTTATTGGTCAGAATAATAGGAGTACATTCAACTTCAAGTAAAAGCATAAAAACATAATTTGAGGTCAGTGTTTTTTTTTTTTTTTTTTTTGCCATGGTGGTTATATTGCTGGTGTGTTTAAATACTATTCATTGTTCAATACAAATGATAAATGAATGCAGTAATAATTCCGCTGTGTTTCACCCAGACCCGTTGTTCCATGTGGCAAAGAACGAGCATCGCTAGTGGCCTCAGGAATGACCGCTCGCATCACTATCGACTGTGGCTGGTCGGCCAATCAGATGGAGAGTCGGCTGCTGTTGCTCTTCCGAGGGCGGATTGTAAGACAGACGGGACAAAAGTTCTCCTTCACATATTTACAGGTGTGTAGAATAGTGTAAGAATTAAAAGGTGTTGGAGTCAGATACACTTCAACACCTTCTTTCTTTCTTTTGGGCGGTCAAAGAGCTCCAGCAACACAGATCAACTTTATTCAACCCGACACATTTCAGCTTGTGGCCTTCATCAGGGTCATCCAATTTCTCTAATCCTTTGACCCCAAAAAGAAAGGATCAGGTGTAGCTCGCCAACACATAAGTGGTGTGTTTATATGTGATGTGAAGTTTGGTCGCAGTGTGTGCAGGGCTCCAGGGTGCTGTTTGTCCCGGACACCCCTGCAGAAGGCTGGACAGTAGAAGAGGTGCTGAAGTTGGCAGGACATGGTGCTCTGTACATGCTCAGCCACCAGGAATACCCACAGGTGAACAAAGGCTTCTCTCGGGTTTCTCTTTCAAGCTTGATTTTTGCTGTTGCATTGTTGTCAGTGGAGGATAGTTTTTGTCTGCAAAAAGCTTCCAGCTATAATAATTCCACTATAAAGATACATTCTTACCTGTGTGATGTTAAAATTTAATGATAACATAATTTTTTGGTTTTCTCTTCACCCGTTGAAACATGAATCTGTATTGACATTGGGTCATATATGTAGTAGAAATGTGAAATAAATGTTAAAGTTGGTGCCTTCTTGGCCGAGAAAAGGCAGAAAGTGTCTCATGTAGATGAAAGGCACCAAATCCCAGAATGCACAGCACTGCAGGCCACTCCCACTAAGAAACACAAGACCGGCCTGTCGGCAGCAGCTGTCTCGCCGCTATATTTATATTTTTTCGCCATTATCAGCTTTCTCCATAGAGCCTGTTAGCATAGCTTCCAAGCAATATGGCGGACGTTAAGTTTCGATTCTGGGAGTGAGTTCCCACCCACTGATCTGTGATTGGTCTGTAGCTTCAGTGGTCGAAAATATGAGGAACTAGCGTTGTAGTTTCACCCCGCTAACTGTAACAGCTTCCAGTGACGCAAAAATCGTCATTTTGCGTCACTGGAAGCTCCTTTTCAGACTCAGAAATACAAAGATTTCCCATCTCAGGGGAAAATGAGGGCGGGATGCACGACCATTCAAAAATACTACCAGGTTTCTAATGATACAAAGCTAAATGCAAATGGTTGAAGTATCCCTTTAAATGTTCTTAACAGGAAAGTGGGTGCTTAAATGAACCAGAAGACTTTGATTCTTACATTACAGGCTATTTATTGGACTACTGAAGAGCAAAGCCATAATTCCATGTGTGCCACTTACCTTCAGTATGTGATAAGAGCGTTCTAACAGATGAAGAATCAATGCAAAAAAAGCTATTATATCAATGCAGTAGTGGTTGATTTGTGTTTGTTGACTTTGTTCCAGTAAGTTTAAGTTCTCTCTCCCCCCCCCCTCTCTCTCTCAGAGAGTACAGGACTCTGTAGCCAATGAGACTTCTGTGTTGAACAAGTAAGGCATGAATTAAAACATTTTCAAATGGTTAAATTATGAAGAATAAAATGTAATTGCCTCGATGTTTGTCTTTCACCATTTGTTAGGACAGGTGACTTTAGCCCAGAGGAGAGAGAAATGACGTGCCTGGATAAAGAAAGTCAGCTGTCAGAGCAGACCCAGCCACATGTTTGTGGCCCCTCAGAGGAGGTTGACCTGAAAACCATCCTGACGCTGTTCCGTCAGGACAATGTGGATCAAAATGTAGAAACTCACATCGAGGTGAGGAGGGGAGACCTCCTCCACTGTGCTCTGAGGGAAGTGAGAAGACCTGGCTTTTCCTTCAGGACGACACCAACCATCTCCTTCGTTGGGGAGGAGACTCACAGTCATGAGGGAGCCCTCGGGGAGTTCTTCAGGTTTTTAAAGTTAAACTCATATTTACCCTGGAAACACACAGGTGCTATATTTATTTCCCCTTTGAAAATCAAGCTCCTTAACATCAACTGAGGTGTCAGCATTGTCTGGTTTTCTGAAGGCTGTTCTTGCTGGATTGTTTTGAAAAGTAGCATCCACCATTTTCATGCTCAGGTTAGGAGCCTCCAATGATGTTGTTAATGTGATGATGCCTGTGTTCCAGGTTTGCAACTTCTCAATTTACAATTCTACAATTCACTTAGCAGACACTTTTATCCAAAGCGACGTACATCAGAGAGGAATAACAACACAAGCAAGGATCTAGAAGAAAGGGAACAATGTCAGTAAGAGCAAACGATTAGCTTTGAGTCTGATTGGACACACAGGTGCTGACAGGAAGTGACCAGAGGCAAAGCACAACATTGAGGGCAGTTCTTGAGAGCTCTAATCAGTATAGAAACCATCTTATAAGTCGTCGTTATCAAACAAAAACCGTCGTCATTACCATCATCATCATCAATAATATGGAGACCATGAAAGAGCTGGGTCTTTAGCTTTTCCTTAAAGGTGCAGAGGGACTCTGCAGATCACATGGAGTTTGGAAGTTCATTCCACCACCGGGGGGCGACAGAGGAGAAGAGTCTAGTCAGCGTCTTAGGACCCTGTTGTGAAGGTTGGATCAGACGCCTTTCATTGGCAGAGCGTAGTGGGCGGGAGGGAGTGTAGACCTGGACTCTCATGACTAGGTAGCTTACTAATGTTAATGTAGAGAGACGGACAAGCTTTTGTGACGCAGCTGCTGTTAAATGTGTTAAATGTTGTTTTATTTTTAAGTATCGCCAGATGTGCTTTGTGAATTTTCACTACATGTCGTTTTTTGTTCTTCTTACTTAGACTGACCTTGCTGGAGTTGCAGCAAACGTCTTTGTTTGAAGGCCTCCCTGGGCGTCTGTTCTTCACCTATGATCTCTCAGCTCTAGAAGACAGGAAGTACTATGACGCAGGTGTTCTGGTCGGCTGGTCTCTGACTCAGGGCGGACCTGGACCTGATTGTCTACACCCTTCTCTTTACCAGGTTGTGTGCATACTTCTCTTTGTTAGATACATGCCAAACCAATGGGCAATATCAACCTTGTATGGATTACATACCTCGACATCGTGAAGCTTTATCAATTTTTGTCCAAAATAACGACATTGGATCACTCTTTTCTTTCTATTGTTGAAATTTTTACCTCAAAGCTTTGAATATAACACGATGCATTTAGTGCCAGGCCGTTGTGTTGAAACAGGTTTGCACATTTATTTTCTGTTTTTTTATGTCATGTGTTTATTTTGTCACAGCTGATGTGTGGCCAGAATCCATCTTTAGAAGACTTCAGCTGGAAGGACATTGTTGACGTTGAAGCACAAAACAGACTGCAGCAGGTAGCAGATAGGACTCCCATGATTCCCCGCTAGCCTCGACTCATCTTTTGTTATTGTAGTATTGATTGAGAGCCCCCTGGTGGCTATACCCTATAAAACACAAATCTAAAGTTTATGTTTCCGGGGGTGAGTGAGAAACAAAACATTCTTTTTTTTATATTTTGTATGTCAGGTGTGAATTGTTTCCTTTATCCTTTTAAGGAAAAGGGCGTTTGGCTGGTATTATCTAAGTGACTGAGGGTTGCAAAAGTTGTTAAAAAAATATACATATAGCATAATTTCTCAAGTAAAAAATCAGGTCAAAAGTGACTTATATAGAACATTTTATTCCAACTTGGCAAAAGTGAAAACAAAAACAAAAAAAAACACTTTTCTGCCTCGCAGGGCTTCCATACATTTCCATCATCACATGTCAACCAGCGACTGTGAAAAAAACATATAATTTACAAAGCATCTCTTCTCTTCTGAGACTAATGGTTTTTTTTGTATACTGTCCCTGATTCAAATAAACGATTAAACTAAACTAACTAAACTTTAACCCATGCAGTAGTTTGTATACACATGTTTGAGTGTGCACACGCACACACACCTTTTCACAGTTACAGATAACTCTCCTTTCTTTCTTTTGCAGCTGCAGAGTTGCAGAGATGTCAACGTGCTGATTCCCAGTCTTTGCGACTGGTTGTCCAGCTGTGGGATCCCTGAAATCCAGTCAGCCCATACTGATGAAGTAACAGATATCTATAGTCGTGTAGTGAAACATTACATCTACCACAGGTAGGGGGAAAACAAACACACATGCATGTATGGGTTATATCCAAATTCTGTCCATTCCTTAAGTATTCTTTTAAACACAAAGATTCAAATAATAGAATAGCATCTTGTATATGAGCAAATTCAATGATCACTTAGTCCATTTGACTGTTCTTCAGGGTGTCCAGTATGATCTCCCAGTTCACTGAGGGGCTGAACAGCTGTAGTGGATTGTGGGATATGATACAGTCCCGCTGGGAGGTGTTTAAACCAGTAATGACAGGAGCTCATCAGCATCCTCTGACCCTGGAAGAGTTCAAACAGCTTTTCACCGTCTGCTACAGTCCTCCAGACAGCCCACTGAGGGCGGCTGAGGAGGCAGCAGCTGCTCACTGGGAAACAGCCCTCGCCTTGATCAGCGGTAAGAGCAGAGGGATGAGTGGAGACGACGTGATGGGTTTAAGATGCGTCAGGAGTTCCAGGGGTTTACTGCGAGAAAAGCTGACATCGTTTTTTATTTGGGTCACAATCAGATAGACAGGCAGATTTTTCCCTTGAAGAACTCCTCTTCTTCATCACTGGAGCTGAACATCAGCCTCCTCTTGGGTCACCCAAATTGATCTCCTTGCGCTTTTACCCTGAGGTTAGTATCTTATTAGATCAGTTTGCAGATGGCTTTCCAATAAAGAGTCTAGTTGTACTTGCAGTCCGCCTGTTATAACTATTTACCACTGTTTCCAAGTGCTTGGTTGCTTTGATAGAACAATGTTTTTTTTGTGTGAATAATATTGCAAAGGGAACAGTCTAGATCTACTCTGTATGTGAACAGTCAAGAGAAAATAATGTTGGGATGGATTGCTTTATACATACAACTTGATTTATAATAATTATTTACAGTATTAAATTAATCATGATATTATTTTCCTGTGTAGCATAATATAAATACAGTTTGTATAGATATTCAGGTGATGATAATACTATCATCACAGATTGTTCTTGGTTTGCCTTGATATTCTTATGTCTTCAGATGAATCTTCATTTCATATTTCCCTTGCCCTGACTTAATTTTCTAGGAGGGGAGCATGTCAGGTGTGCACCGGCCCCACACCTCCACCTGTGCTCTGGAGCTCTTGCTGCCAACAGGAGTGGCCGGGGCTGCAGATGTTTTGCTGCTACTGGGTAGAGCCATGCTCAAGGCCCTGGGCTTTACGTGTGTCCAGGAAGAGGAAGAGGGAGAAGGAGAGAACAGCAGTACAGATGTGATGACAGATTTATGAAGTGGGAGCTCCACATCCTCCTTCAGCTCTGGTCAAAGGTTTCTGCAGGAAAGAAACATTGAGACTGAGAAGAAAGTTCTGAGTTTGCTGCATTCCTCATTATAACTCAGGTGACCCAATGAGGTAGTTTAGACCAGTGTTTTCTGTGCTCAAAACTTTAATCATTCAGAACTCTTCAATTTAGGACAGTCATAAATGTTTGGTTTTGAAATTTGAATATTCCAAAGTGCAATGGATTGACTCAGGTGTTCAAAATATCGTATAAGATCAAACTATTTAACATTGTGCCTCTGCTCATTTCAATCATCTAATACAGAAAATAATGTTTTGCACAATTATCAGAGCTATGTATGCCTTGTATTGTCCTGTTTGTATCTTAACATAATTTAATAAGGCAGATTATACAGTTCATGTTTAAATAATTGTATTTGCTTTAAAAAAAAAAAATGAAACGTTGAATAAAATGTATTCCGACTCTATCCACTGTCCAATCTCTGTGATAAAATAAATCTTTAAAAAAAAGAAAAGAAACACGTCTTTCCAGATATGAAGAAGCATTTATGCTGAACTGTCCTCTCCCATTATACGTAAAGAAAACCGAAAGCACACTTACTTTTGACTTTTTCTGTTCACATGCCCACAACTCGGAGGCTTTCAATCTTTACCTGATTCAATCCATTCTGATTCAAAAACTAAATAGAGAGAAAACAAAGAGTTAACATCCTAAGATTGATCTCAATCCCTTCACCCAACCCTTATTGTGTTCATGCATTGGCGTTTGTGTAACTCAACAAATGCTGTTACATACCTGTGTTACAAAAGCGATGAGGTTTTCATTGCTGACTTCTCCAAAGGTACGTACTCTTAACTGGAGATGTGCCAAGCCTTTAAGAATAAAAGAAACACATGTGGCAAAAACAAATTAAAAAATGTGCAGCTTCTGTATGTCAATGATAAGTCCTAGAAAAACGTTTACTTGAGCGTCCATTTAGAGTTGTTCCATTACTGTTGAGGGTTATACCAGGACGTAATGATTATCTTTCATGGTTAGTTTGACTGCAGCTTTTATTTATACTAACATGATCTCCTGGCTCAAAACAGAAGCAGACCCACTTTTAGATCCTTTCCAGTTTGCTTACAAGCAAGGGCGTGGCACAGATGATGCTATTAACAGCATCACACACCTGGTCACTAAACACCTAGAAGATCCCAAGGCTTATGCACGCTTACTTTTTATTGATTTTAGCGCAGCTTTTAGCACACTACAACCTCACTTGCTGATGCAGAAACTGAAACAGATGCGTGTTAACCCTTTTGTTTTACAATGGTATTCTTCTTTTTTTAACTAATCGAACCCAACGTGTCAGAGTGAATAATGCACTTACAGCCAAGACTCTGCAGTACTGGTGCTCCTCAGGGTTGTGTCAGCTGCCCTGTTCTCTTCACTCTGTACACCAATGAATGCACCAGACTCTATCCAGAGAGCTACATCATTAAATTCATACAGCTATCCTGAGCCTAATGCACAGAGACAGCAGTCCTCCTTTTTGTCACTCTGATGTAGAACCTTGTGTGCTCTGGTGTGATAGAAACTACCTTGTTTTAAATGTTAAAAATACAGAGGAGATGGTGTTTGATCCCAGGGGAGTGGATGATCATTGGCCTGTGGTCATCCACAAGGAACCCATTGCACATGTCTGCTCTTACAAGTAGGGTTCATATTGACAACACTCTCAGCTGGAGGACCCATGTTGAGAGTCTCTGCTCTAGACTGCAACAGCGTATGTACTTCTTACGCAGACTGAGAGTCTATGATCAGATATAACAGCCTGGTACGATCACTTGTCTGTTCAGTTAAAATCACAGATAACTTGTCTTGTGCAGACTGCTCTGAAGATCATGGGTGTCAAAAAACATCCATCTCTCCAAACACTCTATGAGCAGTCTGTTGTTAGACAGGCACAGAAAATAGTGTCTGATCCTACCCACATTCTTCACTCTGAGTTTCAGCTTTTACCCTCTGGGAGAAGATTCAGCGTCCCTCAGACCCGACTGAACCGTTACAAACATTAATTTGTGTTAATGTCTGTGAATACTCTGAATAACAGGTAATGTAGGATGTGACCAGGGTCAGTGCAATATGCCAATATGTTACTGCTGCAAGACAGTGTTTTTATGGATGTGGAATTCTTACTTGAAATGCTCTATAGTTTTGTATGATCTCTATTTATGTGGTTTATTTGTTATTCTCTTATAACTCCAGGACAGAGTCCAATAAATATTTCCCTTTGGGGACAATAAAGTATATCTTGTCATATATTTTCTTATCTTATCTTAAACTTTGAGCAATTAAAAAAAACAAAATTCAATAAATATGGGATGAATTTTATTTTCAGCTCAGCACAATTTATTAACATACATTGTTATTAGAAACATCAAAGGTAATCAAATGTCGATTTCAGTTTTGTAACTAATTTTTCACACTTATTTTACTTTCAAATTGAGACTTATAAGAGGGATAAAGGAACAGTTTGGGTGAAAAAAATAATTCAAGAAGTTTCTTTAAAATTGAGCTTAACCCTTTACTTCTTACTTGCAGAAAGATTACAGTTGAAAATCTTGTGGGACTTTAAGCAAAGTGTAAGAAAAGGGAATATTAAAATGTAAAATTACCTTGTGGTTTTGGGGTAGTTGGAGGTGCAGTTGTGGTAGTTGGAGGTGCAGTTGTGGTAGTTGGAGCTGCAGTTGTGGTAGTTGGAGCTGCAGTCGTGGTAGTTGGAGCTGCAGTTGTAGTAGTTGGAGGTGCAGTTGTGGTAGTTGGAGCTGCAGTTGTTGTAGTGGGGGCTGCAGTTGTGGTAGTTGGAGGTGCAGTTGTGGTAGTTGGAGCTGCAGTTGTTGTAGTGGGGGCTGCAGTTGTAGTAGTTGGAGGTGCAGTTGTGGTAGTTGGAGCTGCAGTTGTGGTAGTTGGAGCTGCAGTTGTTGTAGTGGGGGCTGCAGTTGTGGTAGTTGGAGGTGCAGTTGTGGTAGCTGGAGCTGCAGTTGTGGTAGTTGGAGCTGCAGTTGTGGTAGTTGGAGGTGCAGTTGTGGTAGTTGGAGCTGCAGTTGTTGTAGTGGGGGCTGCAGTTGTAGTAGTTGGAGCTGCAGTTGTGGTAGTTGGAGCTGCAGTTGTTGTGGTAGTTGGAGCTGCAGTTGTGGTAGTTGGAGCTGCAGTTGTAGTAGTAGTAGGAGCTGCAGTTGTGGTAGTTGGAGCTGCAGTTGTTGTGGTAGTTGGAGCTGCAGTTGTGGTAGTTGGAGCTGCAGTTGTGGTAGTTGGAGCTGCAGTTGTGGTAGTGGGTTCTGCAGTTGTGGTAGTTGGAGCTGCAGTTGTTGTAGTTGGAGTTGCAGTTGTAGTAGTGGGGGCTGCAGTTGTGGTAGTTGGAGCTGCAGTTGTGGTAGTGGGGTCTGCAGTTGTGGTAGTTGGGGCTGCAGTTGTGGTAGTTGGAGCTGCAGTTGTGGTAGTTGGAGCTGCAGTTGTGGTAGTGGGGGCTGCAGTTGTGGTAGTTGGGGCTGCAGTTGTGGTAGTTGGAGCTGCAGTTGTGGTAGTGGGGGCTGCAGTTGTTGTAGTTGGGGCTGCAGTTGTGGTAGTTGGAGCTGCAGTTGTGGTAGTGGGGGCTGCAGCTGTGGTAGTTGGGGCTGCAGTTGTGGTAGTTGGAGCTGCAGTTGTTGTGGTTGGAGCTGCAGTTGTAGTAGTGGGGGCTGCAGCTGTGGTAGTGGGGGCTGCAGTTGTGGTAGTTGGAGCTGCAGTTGTTGTGGTTGGAGCTGCAGTTGTGGTAGTTGGAGCTGCAGTTGTGGTAGTTGGGGCTGCAGTTGTGGTAGTTGGAGCTGCAGTTGTAGTAGTGGGGGCTGCAGCTGTGGTAGTTGGGGCTGCAGTTGTGGTAGTTGGAGCTGCAGTTGTGGTAGTGGGGTCTGCAGTTGTTGTAGTTGGAGCTGCAGTTGTGGTAGTTGGGGCTGCAGTTGTGGTAGTTGGAGCTGCAGTTGTTGTAGTAGTAGGAGCTGCAGTTGTGGTAGTGGGGTCTGCAGTTGTTGTAGTTGGAGCTGCAGTTGTGGTAGTGGGGGCTGCAGTTGTGGTAGTTGGAGCTGCAGTTGTTGTAGTAGTAGGAGCTGCAGTTGTGGTAGTGGGGTCTGCAGTTGTGGTAGTTGGAGCTGCAGTTGTAGTAGTGGGGGCTGCAGTTGTGGTAGTTGGAGCTGCAGTTGTGGTAGTGGGGGTAGCAGTTGTGGTAGTTGGGGCTGCAGTTGTGGTAGTTGGAGCTGCAGTTGTGGTAGTTGGAGCTGCAGTTGTAGTAGTTGGAGCTGCAGTTGTGGTAGTTGGAGCTGCAGTTGTGGTAGTTGGGGCTGCAGTTGTGGTAGTTGGAGCTGCAGTTGTGGTAGTTGGAGCTGCAGTTGTAGTTGGAGCTGCAGTTGTGGTAGTTGGAGCTGCAGTTGTAGTAGTGGGGTCTGCAGTTGTGGGAGTTGGGGCTGCAGTTGTGGTAGTGGGGGCAGCAGTTGTGGTAGTGGGGGTAGCAGTTGTGGTAGTTGGGGCTGCAGCTGCAGTAGTTGGAGCTGCAGTAGTTGGAGCTGCAGTTGTGGTAGTTGGAGCTGCAGTTGTTGTAGTAGTAGGAGCTGCAGTTGTTGTTGTTGGAGCTGCAGTTGTGGTAGTGGGGGCTGCAGTTGTTGTAATTGGAGCTGCAGTTGTGGTAGTTGGAGCTGCAGTTGTGGTAGTTGGAGCTGCAGTTGTGGTAGTTGGGGCTGCAGTTGTGGTAGTTGGAGCTGCAGTTGTGGTAGTTGTGGTAGTTGGAGCTGCAGTAGTTGGAGCTGCAGTAGTTGGAGCTGCAGTTGTGGTAGTTGGAGCTGCAGTAGTTGGAGCTGCAGTTGTAGTAGTTGGAGCTGCAGATGTGGTAGTTGGAGCTGCAGTTGTAGTAGTTGGAGCTGCAGTTGTGGTAGTTGGAGCTGCAGTTGTGGTAGTTGGAGCTGCAGTTATTGTAGTAGGGGCTGCAGTTGTGGTAGTTGGAGCTGCAGTTGTTGTAGTTGGAGCTGCAGTTGTGGTAGTTGGAGTTGCAGTTGTGGTAGTTGGAGCTGCAGTTGTGGTAGTTGGAGCTGCAGTTGTAGTAGTGGGGGCTGCAGTTGTGGTAGTTGGAGCTGCAGTTGTTGTAGTTGGAGCTGCAGTTGTAGTAGTGGGGGCAGCGGTTGTAGTAGTTGGAGCTGCAGTTGTGGTAGTTGGAGCTGCAGTTGTGGTAGTTGGAGCTGCAGTTGTAGTAGTTGGGGCTGCAGTTGTGGTAGTTGGAGCTGCAGTTGTGGTAGTGGGGGCAGCAGTTGTGGTAGTTGGCCCTGCAGTTGTAGTAGTGGGGGCTGCAGTTGTGGTAGTTGGAGCTGCAGTTGTTGTAGTTGGAGCTGCAGTTGTGGTAGTTGGAGCTGCAGTTGTAGTAGTGGGGTCTGCAGTTGTGGGAGTTGGGGCTGCAGTTGTGGTAGTGGGGGCAGCAGTTGTGGTAGTGGGGGTAGCAGTTGTGGTAGTTGGGGCTGCAGTTGTGGTAGTGGGGGCAGCAGTTGTGGTAGTGGGGGTAGCAGTTGTGGTAGTTGGAGCTGCAGTTGTGGTAGTGGGAGCTGCAGTAGTTGGAGCTGCAGTTGTGGTAGTTGGAGCTGCAGTTGTTGTAGTAGTAGGAGCTGCAGTTGTTGTTGTTGGAGCTGCAGTTGTGGTAGTGGGGGCTGCAGTTGTTGTAATTGGAGCTGCAGTTGTTGTAGTTGGAGCTGCAGTTGTTGTAGTAGTAGGAGCTGCAGTTGTTGTTGTTGGAGCTGCAGTTGTGGTAGTGGGGGCTGCAGTTGTGGTAGTTGGAGCTGCAGTTGTTGTAGTTGGAGCTGCAGTTGTAGTAGTGGGGGCAGCGGTTGTAGTAGTTGGAGCTGCAGTTGTGGTAGTTGGAGCTGCAGTTGTAGTAGTTGGGGCTGCAGTTGTGGTAGTTGGAGCTGCAGTTGTGGTAGTGGGGGCAGCAGTTGTGGTAGTTGGCCCTGCAGTTGTAGTAGTGGGGGCTGCAGTTGTGGTAGTTGGAGCTGCAGTTGTTGTAGTTGGAGCTGCAGTTGTGGTAGTTGGAGCTACAGTTGTAGTAGTGGGGTCTGCAGTTGTGGGAGTTGGGGCTGCAGTTGTGGTAGTGGGGGCAGCAGTTGTGGTAGTGGGGGTAGCAGTTGTGGTAGTTGGGGCTGCAGCTGCAGTAGTTGGAGCTGCAGTAGTTGGAGCTGCAGTTGTGGTAGTTGGAGCTGCAGTTGTTGTAGTAGTAGGAGCTGCAGTTGTTGTTGTTGGAGCTGCAGTTGTGGTAGTGGGGGCTGCAGTTGTTGTAATTGGAGCTGCAGTTGTGGTAGTTGGAGCTGCAGTTGTGGTAGTTGGAGCTGCAGTTGTGGTAGTTGGGGCTGCAGTTGTGGTAGTTGGAGCTGCAGTTGTGGTAGTTGTGGTAGTTGGAGCTGCAGTTGTGGTAGTTGGAGCTGCAGTAGTTGGAGCTGCAGTTGTAGTAGTTGGAGCTGCAGATGTGGTAGTTGGAGCTGCAGTTGTAGTAGTTGGAGCTGCAGTTGTGGTAGTTGGAGCTGCAGTTGTGGTAGTTGGAGCTGCAGTTATTGTAGTAGGTGCTGCAGTTGTGGTAGTTGGAGCTGCAGTTGTTGTAGTTGGAGCTGCAGTTGTGGTACTTGGAGTTGCAGTTGTGGTAGTTGGAGCTGCAGTTGTGGTAGTTGGAGCTGCAGTTGTAGTAGTGGGGGCTGCAGTTGTGGTAGTTGGAGCTGCAGTTGTTGTAGTTGGAGCTGCAGTTGTAGTAGTGGGGGCAGCGGTTGTAGTAGTTGGAGCTGCAGTTGTGGTAGTTGGAGCTGCAGTTGTGGTAGTTGGAGCTGCAGTTGTAGTAGTTGGGGCTGCAGTTGTGGTAGTTGGAGCTGCAGTTGTGGTAGTGGGGGCAGCAGTTGTGGTAGTTGGCCCTGCAGTTGTAGTAGTGGGGGCTGCAGTTGTGGTAGTTGGGGCTGCAGTTGTGGTAGTTGGAGCTGCAGTAGTTGGAGCTGCAGTAGTTGGAGCTGCAGTTGTGGTAGTTGGAGGTGCAGTTGTGGTAGTTGGAGCTGCAGTTGTGGTAGTTGGAGCTGCAGTTGTAGTAGTTGGGGCTGCAGTTGTGGTAGTTGGGGCTGCAGTTGTGGTAGTTGGAGCTGCAGTTGTGGTAGTGGGGGCAGCAGTTGTGGTAGTTGGAGCTGCAGTTGTAGTAGTGGGGGCAGCGGTTGTAGTAGTTGGAGCTGCAGTTGTGGTAGTTGGGGCTGCAGTTGTTGTAGTAGTAGGAGCTGCAGTTGTGGTAGTGGGGGCTGCAGTTGTTGTAGTTGGAGCTGCAGTTGTGGTAGTTGGAGCTGCAGTTGCAGTAGTGGGGGCTGCAGTTGTGGTAGTTGGGGCTGCAGTTGTGGTAGTTGGAGCTGCAGTTGTGGTAGTTGGAGCTGCAGTCGTAGTAGAGGGGGCAGCGGTTGTAGTAGTTGGAGCTGCAGTTGTGGTAGTTGGGGCTGCAGTTGTTGTAGTAGTAGGAGCTGCAGTTGTGGTAGTTGGAGGTGCAGTTGTGGTAGTTGGAGCTGCAGTTGTAGTAGTGGGGGCTGCAGTTGTGGTAGTGGGGGCTGCAGTTGTGGTAGTTGGGACTGCAGTTGTGGTAGTGGGGGCAGCAGTTGTTGTAGTAGGGGCTGCAGTTGTGGTAGTTGGAGCTGCAGTTGTGGTAGTTGGAGCTGCAGTTGTGGTAGTTGGGGCTGCAGTTGTTGTAGTAGGGGCTGCAGTTGTGGTAGTTGGAGCTGCAGTTGTGGTAGTTGGAGGTGCAGTTGTGGTAGTTGTGGTAGTAGGAGCTGCAGTTGTGGTAGTTGGAGGTGCAGTTGTGGTACTGGGGGCTGCAGTTGTGGTAATTGGAGCTGCAGTTGTTGTAGTAGTAGGAGCTGCAGTTGTGGTAGTGGGGGCTGCAGTTGTCGTAGTTGGAGCTGCAGTTGTGGTAGTTGGAGCTGCAGTTGTGGTAGTTGGAGCTGCAGTTGTGGTAGTGGAAGCTACAGTTGTGGTAGTGGGAGCTGCAGTTGTGGTATCTGCAGAAACCATTTTAGTTAAATATATATACTTAAATAGTTGAATTAATTTATAATTTGATTTTCAATCTATGCACTCACACATTCCCAATCATTAAAAAAATATTGCAATACAATTTGTGAATAAATAAAATATCATTGCATGTTTTTTAGTCGCAATAACTTTCACTGTTAATTCCTTCCATGCATAGCATTCATTAACGGCGGAGGATTAGGGCCACGTTAATTTTTTTGTATTTCGCGATTAAAGTCATGAATTAACGAGAATAAAGTCGTAAATGAACGAGAATAATCTCATAAATGAACGAGTTCGAGACCAGCCTGCGCAAAATGATGAAAGTAGAACTCTTAAAGTATTTTCCTCTGCAGACAACTTCCTCCAAGTCAGTTTGGTTCTTTCTTTGGAAAAGCCACAGTTTCTTGCAGTATCTTTTCAGGGTCCTGATATTTTAAGACAATGTGAAGATGATGATGTGCCAAAAGCATTTGTAGTTTCATATCTGCATAAGTAAAGCCCCAACACAACTATTTTTATCTGTTATCGGTCTGCCTTGTTAAAGTGTCTCATGTGCAGAGACAGTTTGTGTCCTGTTTATACATCATTTTACAGATAAACAAGGTCTTGCAAGTTGAAGTGAAAACTTCTCTTGAACTGTTTTTACCGACTACACAAGGAAGTGACCTATTTCCTTATGAGTGAAACCTTTAGGACAAGATGGTCCATGTTTGTCATTTGAGAACAGGATGCTGCTGCTCTTCTGATATTGACTAAAATAACGACTTTATTCTTTTATTTTTTAAAGACTTTAAGACTTCTACTTTCAGCATTTTCGCGCAGGCTGGTCTCAAACTCGTAAATTTATAACTTTATTCTCGTAAATTTACGACTTTAATCTCGTAAATGTATGACTTTAATCTCGTAAATTTTTTCGACTTTATTCTCGTAAATTTACAACTTTAATCTTGTGAATTTATTTTATTTTATTTTTTTAACGTGGCCCTAAACCTCCGTCGCAGTCATTACAGTGGAGAGCTATTTAAAAGCCGTTTTCTTCTAAATTAATGTGTTTTGATTGAAATGTTTCACATCAGCCACTTCAGTGGATGTTTGCTAGTCATCCCATGCACTACCACCCACCGGCAAACTAAGTGTACCAATAAGTTCTTCAAACTCAAGTTGGCTGCACAAGGTCAAACATGCAATGTGTCTCAGGTATATCTTGAAAATCCTGTTATTTTATAAGACCGGACCACTGCAGGTGATCATGCGATGGTGATGTTTCACAGGTGATGTAGAGTTAATTGATTTATATTATAAAATCATTATGCTAAATTATAAATCATTAACATCCAGGTTCTCTTTAACAAAACCATTATTTATTGAAACTTATTAACTCGGTTTCATTCAGTGTACTTCTATGTAAAGAGGTCAAGTCGGAATTGACACATCCCTGCTCTCCCATAATATTTGCTCTCTCATCAATTGCCTCTTGTTGTGCTGTACTAGAAGCCTCCAGGCAACAACTGTGGAGGTAGTTTGATGTAACTAAGTCTTATTCCCCTCTGTATAACAAAGGGAAACTTCCAAACTCTTGGAAAACATTTGAAACTCACTTTCAAGAACTCAAATGTATTCTCTCCACTCCAGTAGATATGTGACAAACTGAAAATGTGTTTGTTAAAAACAAACACACAAAAAATGATTTTTATGCCTTAGTTTAAAAAAATAGAATAAAAGTAATTCTTGCATTGCTTTATTTCATGATGTCAATTTTAGTGGAAATGTATGTAACTAAACTAAACTAAATTATGAATATTTAAAATTATTATTAAATTTAAAAAGTAATAGTGCCAATTTGCATGTCCTAAGAAGTAAAAATGAACATTTAAAAACCTGCTTCGATGTATAGTAATCCATGCTAAAAGAGTGTAGATATTGTTTTCTTTCATAGGACTATAAATAAAATGGTTTAGCTCAGTTGGTAAGGCAGGCATCCCATGTAGAGGTAGTGGGGGTTAAAGTCCTCGTCGCATTGGTCACAGGTTAAAAACAAAATCTTTAAAATAACAGTTTCTTTCTTAGAAGAGATTAAAAGTGGGCAATTAAAGAAAGTAACAATAAATCCCTCAAACATGAAACACAGATACATCTCTTCTGTCTCCAGTCCAATCTAATACAATAACACAGTTTAGACAGTAAAGAATAATTACTTTGTCCAGAGGATAGATGTAAATATCCAAGCATGAATATCCAATAAAGCAGTTTTCTGTCCATGTCCATGCTGATGGTGTTACTCCTCACTTACCCAGGTGTACACGAGTATTCAGTCTGCTATTGCAAGTTGAACTTAGCATGTGAATAACTCCTCCTTCACACATGGAGGGAGGGTTTGACTGACTTTCCTATAACCTGAAAAACAAGGTAAATTAAGGCTTGTTTACCATGTCCCTGGAAAAAATGTATGACAATACAAACTAAATTATCAAAGTTATCATATTGAAAGAAAATTGCAGTGACATTATACCATGCATCACTGGACATTTCAGGAAAATTTGCTCACTGCTGAGATACAATTATAGTCAGTCATTACTGTTAAGGTTGTAGAATGAGCATAAAAAAATGAACCTTTTCTCAAAGGGTGACAATTCACATTCTGAGATACAACGCTGATTTTTACTTTGATGATTGTTTGACTTTCTAATTGCATATGGTGTTGCTTTAATTTTACCAGACACTTTCTCACCAACAGATATATATATATATATATATATATATCTACACACATCCTGTTCATAATGAACAAGTGTTTATGACAGGAGAAACGAGCAGCAAATCAAATATATCCTATTTTTATTTTAGAGCATAAAAGCAAAAGTTATTAATAACGATTCTTGTAATTCAGCTCTTCATGCTATATTCTTTATGAACGAGTTTTCTACATGACGATGCAACATGGTTCAGATCAAATCCAAAAGTCTAAAAGGTGAACAAGATTGTGAAACTTGCATCAGGCAGGTGTTGTATTCAAGCAGGTACAATTACCCATTTCCATACACAAAGGAACAAATAGAAAATGCTCTTACAGCAGTGTTGATATATGACACTTTACATGACTGAAGGAGTTGTGATCCTGTGTAGAAAGACATTGGAATGACCTTTCAAGTAACGCATCAATTAATAAATTAATGTGGCTAGGAATTAACATCTCCTGAGGAAGAATGGACCAGTGGTAGAAAAAATACGAAAATAATTAAGACTCATGGCTGGATGTCAGATACTAAAACCGCAGTATTTTCCATGCATTTCCAACATAACTGATTGTGTCTGAGTCTAATTCGATACTTTGGATCTTCGGGATAACCACATTATCGTGTTTAAACAACTAGATTTTCAAGGCGTAAGTACATTGGCATCATAATCCAGAGCTGCCATCGATTAAAATTCCTTTCTACATAATCTTCCCTTTACTGGAAACTCTTATCAATGTTGCAAAACAGGTTTCCTGATGTTATGCAGTGCCTCTCTTCTGCAGCACGCACAGCGTTTGGGTTGGTGAAAATAATGAAATCCTGTTACAGGATGGTTTACCCCTTAAAGGTGAAGTAAAAAAAAAATATATATATATATTTTTTTCAATTTTTTGGAGGGCTTTTTGTGCCTTTATTGTAGGGATAGGAGAGTGGATAGAGTCGGAAATCAGGGAAAGAAGTCACTTAAGGATACCTTTCCGATAGAAAAGGACAGCTGTCATTAAAAGTAACCCATGAACACCAAGATTCCTTCAAGCACCCCCCCCCCCCCCCAATGCTGTAAACCTAGGGGAAACACTACATATATTACCTTTTCACTTCATTAACTATTTTGACGACAAACATATGGTGAAAACTGGTCACCTCTTATTGAAACCGTACAGATTACTACAAACACAATGTGTCCCCCCTTCAAAACAATCACTCAATACACACATTATTTATAAGACAATAGCTTCTTTATGTATATGTATATGAGCCAATAGCTGAGATATGAAACATATTCCAGATTCCTTAAACCATATTTAATCTTGCAAGCATTGCTCTGATTTATTTAACATTTCCTGCAGCTCTTTTTTCACAGAATATAGATATTTATGCAAAACAACAGCGATGCAGCCTGTGTAAGTGTCTTTGGTGGTGACACTTTATCATTACGGCATTTCTATGTTTTCCCTTCACCAATTCTCAGTAAATATATTCCACAGGATGCAGGCTTGTCAGTTGTGCTCGTCACTGAACTGTAATGACAAGTTATGAACAGACACCCACACTGTAATTAAGTGAATGGGAACAATACTTTACATGATTAAAGCAGAAGGGAATGTGTAACCTATTGACTTTGTCATTTATTACACCCCTTCCCGAAACACATCACTCACACACACACACGCACACACACACACACGCACACACACACACACACAGATTTCATCTTCATTTTTCTTTTGGCTTCAAGATCTTTAGTAGCATCAAATGAAAATCAGTCCTTATGAAGTCTTGTGTAGATCAGAAGGTTAAATAAACACTTTTATAAAATATTAAATAGTCTGTACATACTGAATTTAGAGAAGTTTAGTTTCATCACTACAGAGATTAAGAAGGAAACTGACTGACCTTGCTTCAGGATCAACAATTGCTTAATCTGACTGAATGTTTCATGTTTTTGTGCAATTGTCTGTTTCACACTGAGAAAACTAAAGTAATGAAATATCAGGTAGACGATTCTACTGAATTCTCTATCCTCATTGGAGGAGGCCTGAGGTAAACCCACAGGCAGTTCCAGCCCTTAAAAGCAATTGTTAGGCATTGCTCTTTCCCTTCAAGTGGGGTTCTGCAGACACCAGAGGATACCCTCTCCATATGATGGACTCCAGCATTCAAGGAAACAAATCATTTCCTCCTCTTGACTTACATAGGTTAAACTCCAGAGCTGAGGTTGCTCAGTCTAGGTAGCTCTTCACATGCAGGAATTCAAGCATCAGAGGATTCAGCTGACTACTTCCACGGCATATTTTTAGGAGTTTTGGGCGCAATCAGATGCTATCAGTTTCGAGCAAAAAGAAGAGTTTCTTTCCTTTGATTTTTCGTAAGACGTCATTGAACGCAACAGGACAGGAGCGCTGAAGGAAGCCCACTGATCCCTGAATCCACAAGGACACATAAAGAACTCGGCTCCTGCAACCAGAAGACCCTAGAGCAGTGCTCTGGTTGAAGATCTGATTCCCGCTACCCTCCTCCTACATCTGCCACGAAGGAAACCTGCCTGAATCTGTTGATTTTAACATTCAGCAGAGTGGAGATCCACTCTGGGTGCGAGGGCTTTGTGTGCAGATTTCACGCCTTCAATTTATTAAATACAGTTATTAATTACTAATAATATTATTAATTAAGTAACTAATTTGAGACTCATTTTAGTGATATTTTGGTTATTTTTTAACTGGCTGAACTGGCAGTCCTGGGAGACATTTGGCAAAGCTTTATATTTGTATGAAAAAAAATGGCAGGCAAAGTGTACCAAAGTGTAAATGTAGACCAAAACAAAGAGAAAATGTGTGATTTTTAATGTAAGGATGATTAAAAAGCACTTTTTTTTGTAACATCTACATGATTCAAGTTTCTACCTGTCCTTCCCCAGAGCCCTATGCTGTGATGCCACCGGTGGAGTTATTCATGGAGGCGTCTTTTGAGGAGAGGCGAGTCATGCTGTACAGGGATTTGGAAAAAGGAGATATTGTGGTGGGCAGGATCAACAACATTAGAGAATACGGCTTCTTTCTGACATTGCTCTGCACGGCAGGAGGGCTGAAGAGAGACATCGAAGACTTGGAGTTGTCGGTAGGTCAACAAGTTCGTTCAGTTAAATGTGCAAACGTGATGCAATAAACTTTATAAACCAGTTAGTCCACCATTATATGTACAGCATACTTGAAATAGTTAGTTGTCCAGTTTTACACAACGTGCCAACTCAGTGGTTCTGAGATTTCCTGCATGACTGACAGTGGGAATAAACAATATGAGTCTTGGTGCAATGCACATCTTATATTATCCAATATATATGCTTATATACTGTAAGATGCATTCTGTGGACAACATTTATTTCCTCCTCTTATACCCTGTACTTACATTGTTTGATAAAGGCTAAAGTGTTCCCACAGAAATGTAGTCAAACCTTTAGTTTTCCCCTCTTCCTCTTTTCTGCCTTCAGGCTCTCTGTCACATCAGAGAAATTCCCTCCACTGTAAGCCATGATGATCCTTTGTCCTACTACCACATTGGGGACTTCATCAGAGGTTAGTGTCTTGTAATTACTTTACATGACCCTATTTTTAGCAAAGAACTTTCCATGCCTTGATTTATATATTTATATTTTAAGAAATAGCCCATGATCTGAGGCTACTCTGGGAGTGTGAAATGTTACGCAATCTAAGAAGATGTGTTACATGTTCTATGGGTATATTGTTGACTAAATGAGGTTTGGAGACCAGGCAGACTTGTCCTCATTGTGAAGTGTCTCTTGAGTGTCTCCCTTGTTGTGTGTAATGTTCAACTTCAGGATACCCCATTATAAGAAAGACTGCCATGTAATGCGGTCACTACAGTTATCTGATGGCTTTAGAAGTCACAATCCAACACTGTGTTAAAAAAAGTAGCCTCTTATTCCTATCAATAAGTTGTTGATGCCAGTCTTAACACCAAACACTCTCACAATAACCCTTTGTTGCAGTTCAATTTAATATCATCTGTCAGTGCGCTGCAGTTTATTTTGAGTTTGACTGTTCGTCATAGAATCATAAATCGCAATGCCTTGTGTTGACATCTGTGACACCTTCAGATTCATATCTGTCAATCAAAACAACCTTTCCAAGTGCATATTTAATGACTTCCCCGTAATGTCCCGCAGCTGCCTCCTTTACTGATAGACACAACAATGTTCTGGTGAAACTGAAGCCTCAATGTGGAAATTCTATCACACAATGAACTCAGCTTTATTGGTTGATGACAGCGATATCTTTTTTTCTGCACATTTTAAGAAGAACCTCTTTGTAGATAGGGCCTGCAACAAAGCACAACTTTTCAATAGTCTATAACATTTATGATATTGCTGTTTATTTGTCACCCCTCGTATCTGACAGAAAAGTTATTAAAAACCTCTCTCTAATTTGGATTTTGTCATTCTGTAGCTGCAGTGAAAGATATCGATCGTTACCAGGAGAAAGTCACAGTCTCCCTCCACCAGGCGTCTCTTTCTTCCAAAATGAAGCACGTCAAACTGGGTGTCATTCCCCCGGGAGGAGCTGCCCACACACTACAGGTAGCTACACAGCCTGACAACACACAACATAATATACACAACATAACACTGAACTCAAGGAGGCTTTAACAAGACATCATGATTGAAACTAACTATGCTCAAAATCATTATACAATGCACGAGATGGTTAGAAGTGAGTGAACTTTAATATGGAGAAAAACATTGTTATTTTCCAGTACTGCATTTGTTCCATGTACAGAACTTTGATCAGCTGTTGTTGTTTTTAAATGTGCTCTATGAATACAATTTATTGATTCATATTTTATAGGAGGATTGTGTAATGTAAAAGGCTACTCATTTTGGCGTTCGGCGGGCGTTTGCAGCAGTGGGCGTTTGCAGCAGTTCGCAAAAAGCGCAGCTCTTTTCTGAGCGCTCTGCCTTTTCTGTGCAGGTCACTCCAATCGCTTTGAGTTTAAAATCTTTCAACTTTACAGAAAGGCATTCTTGATATCACCAGCACTCTTTCCATAATGTATTATATTCCCCGTATGTTTGCCTCCAGCGGATCGTGTCTCAAACTCACATCCTCTTCTGCTCCATGTCTGCTGGGTTAAAAATGATCTCAAATATAAAACATGCAGTCAAAAGCAACGGAGCAGTGTCAGTCGTACAGCGGGCGCTGCCAACAGACTGTTGTTATAGAGACAGGACCGAGCAGAGCACTTTTATTCTGCTAGTGGTAGTGTACATTAAAACTAAGGCTCCATTTAACAACTATTTCATTATGGATTCATTTTCTTCTGAATGCTTTCGATCAAAGCTCCCTTTAACCCTCTTTGGTTTGTTTTTAGGTATGCTAACAAAGGCAGCATCATGAAGGCGATTACTGACTTTGAATTGGCCCTGATGAACTGTCCAGATCACCGCAACGCCAAGAAGTACCTCTGCCAGACACTGGTGGAGAGAGGAAAACAATAAGAACTAGTTATTTTACTTTGATGATAGTACAGAGGTGTTGTTGCTTTGGTTAGTCTGTATTTTGATGTTTTAGGACACTTACAGGAATTTTGAATTGATAAATTAAACTTTGAATTGGCCCTGGTGAACTGTCGTTTTCTCTTTATTCCCGCGGGATCTTGTGGTTCTCCTGTGATGTGTGTACAGCTGATCATGGGTGCACTTCGCTGCGCTGACATTCCAGAAACGGATCCAGTGTGAATGGGCGCGCGCCGTCCGACGAATGGGGATAGGAATATCAGGTTCCATATCTAACACTTATATTAGATATTAGTACCAGCAGTCATCATCACCAGCCGACCCCACGTTACATTTCTGCTCCAACCTGCCTGACGGAGGCTCTCCACAGCACACAGATGCTTTAAATAAGGACCATTTGATTCAATTATTACTGATGAGGGCAGACATTCCCTCAGTGGTCAGAGAGCAGAAATAATCAGCAGTTAGGTCTCCCGTCCTGCAGACCTGAAGTAATTATTGTCTCAAGATAAAAACATGAAGCAGAGGTGATTTTTTAAAGGAGAAAATAAACTAGAGATAGAAATGACCTTAATATTATTTCTCTCTCTGGGCATTTCCAATAAGAGTATTCCATCGGAGGGTTTGATAAAAGGATTATGCGGCGAGCTTTATGCAGCTGGACTCAAATCTGGATATGGAAGGAGAGCTGTTTGATTGAATAATTCTTGTTTCCATTCTGCATCGCTAGCAGTCCTCTTTGGGAAAGTAGAAATCAGCATTATACCAGATTTATACATGTGTGCTCTGACTGTCTGTGCATGTCAGTCTGCCTGGGCTGTAAACTCTGACTACCAGCACACCTATCTGTTTGCATGTCTGTCTCCAAAGATGAATGTGCTGATACGCAGTGTGATCATAAGTCATAGAAGTCATTGCCAGAAAGCTGTAATCTCGTCACAGTCTGTGTGGTGTACAAGTGTTGTAAAACAAAAAAAGATTGCTGAACGGCTGTGACCACTTAAGAGTCACTCACACCACACCCGCTTCTACGTGTGACTAAGAGATTTTTTATTGTTAGGTGTCATCCAGGTGTGGCGTATGTGTGCATACACTTTAAAGTGTGGCGTAGGTGTGGCGTCGGCGAACATGTTAACATGTTGACTTGTTAACGAACATCAAACATAAATACGAACGTGAATTATGCATGAAGCCGTGTCCATTATAAGTCTATGGAAATTGTAGGTGTTAGTGTCAGATGTTGGTCAGATCGCAGAGGTCTTTGCAGGGCAGGCGTGGGGTACGCGTTTGAGGGACTGGTGCGCATGAATTTAGAATGGAGAGTATGTTACCTCAGTGTCTACACACCCTGCTCTTTACCAGGTTGCGTGCATACTTGTCATTGTTCGATACATGATGCAAAACCAATTGGCAATATCAACCTTATATGGACTACATACCTTGACATCGTGAAGCTTTATACATTTTTGTCCAAAATAGTTAGACATTAGATCACTCTTTTTTTCTATTGTCGAAATTATTACTTAAAGCTTTGAATAAAACATGATGTATTTAAATTTAGTGCCAGGCAGTTGTGTTGAAACAGGTTTGTCCTTGAGTGTCCAATTAGAGTTGTTCCATTACTGTTAAGGGTTATACCAGGACATAATCCCTTTACATAAAAAAGGAGTAGGGAATGTGTTTTTAAAAAGGTTGTTACAATTCCTTTTTCTGTGAATCGTTGATTGTCTTTCATGGTTAGTTTGACTGCAGCTTTTATTTATACTAGACTTTGAGCAATTACAAAAAATTTGAATAAATATGGGATGAATTTTATTTCCAGCTCAGTACAACTTATTAACGTAAGTTGTTATTAGAAATATGAAAGGCAAGGCAAGGCAAGTTTATTTATATAGCACAACAAGGCAATTCAAAGTGCTTCTCACAACATCAAAAGCATCATGACAGAGGGGAAAAAAATAAAGAAAAGAAAAGAAAAAAAGAAAAAATCACTAAAACAAACAATTCACAATCACAGAGAAGAACCATCCGGACATTCCTTGGCATATCCCAGACTGTTGGATATATCCTCCTGATGTTCGAGATTTTATTAAGGGAGTCCTTTTTTCTGTCCTTTTATTAATCTCCAATATTCAGTTTATTGCCTCTTTCCTTGCAATCTTCAATTACCCAGTAATTAGTATTCCTTTTTTGTTGCGATTATTCTCTGACAGACTGGGAGCCAGTGTAAAGACCTCAGAACTGGACTGATGTGATCCATTTTCTTGGCTTTGGTGAGGACTCTAGCAGCAGCATTCTGGATCAGCTACAATTGTCTGACTGACATTTTAAGCAAACCTGTAAAGACACTGTTACAGTAATCAAGACGACTGAAGATAAAAGCATGGTCAAGTTTTTCCAGGTCCTGCTGGGACACAAGTCCTCTGATTCCTGATATATATAAGTGATAGTAGGCTGACTTTGTAATTGTCTTAGTGTGGCTTTTAAAATGTAAGCCTGAGTCCATCACTATACCCAGATTTCTTGCTTGGTCTGTGGTTTTCAATTTAACTGACTGAAGCTGCGTGCTGACTCTGAGTCGGTCCTCCTTTGCTCCAAAAACAACAACCTCAGTTTTGTCTTTGCTTAACTGGAGGAAACTTTTGCACATCCACTCATTGATTTGTTCTATGCATTTACTCAGTGTTTGAATGGGGCCATGGTTGCCTGGCGACATTGTAATATAGATCTGTGTGTCGTCGGCATAGTTATGATAATTTATTTTATTGTTTTTTATAATCTGAGCTAGTAGAAGCATGTAGATGTTAAACAGAAGAGGCGCCAGGATGGAACCTTGGGGAACTACAAAAGTAATTTTTGTTTGCTCAGATTTAAAGTTACCTATAGACACAAAGAAGTCCCTGTCATTTAAGTAAGATTCAAACCAGTTTAGTGCTGTGCCAGAAACACCCACCAAGTTTTCAAGTCGGTCGAATAATAAGTTGTGGTCAACTGTGTCAAACGCAGCACTGAGATCAAGTAAAACTAAGACTGAAGTTCTGCCACTGTCTGTGTTTAAACGGATGTCATTAAACACCTTAACCAGGGCTGTCTCAGTGTTGTGATTTTGTTGAAAACCTGATTGGAAGACATCAAAACAGTCGCTCAATGTTGAGAAGTTATTTAACTGTTGAAAAGCTGCTTTTTCAATCATTTAACTTCAAAAAGGAAGATTTGATATAGGCCTGTAATTGTTCATCATTGACTTGTCTAGATTGTTCTTTTTTAAGGTAATCAAGTCTCAAATTCAAGTTTGTAAGTTATTTGTCATGTGAAGGACACTTACTTCACTTTCAATTTGGGACATACAACGAAGCTTAAGTTGTATTAATGGGGGCTGCCGTTGTGGTAGTCGGAGCTAAAGCTGTGGTAGTGGGAGCTGGAGTTGTGGTAGTTGGAGCTGGAGTTGTGGTAGTTGGAGCAGTTGTTGTGGTAGTTGGAGCTGCAGTTGTGGTAGTTGGAGCAGTTGTTGTGGTAGTTGGAGCTGCAGTTGTGGTAGTTGGAGCAGTTGTTGTGGTAGTTGGAGCTGCAGTTGTGGTTGTTGGAGCTGCAGTTGTGGTTGTTGGAGCAGATGTTGTGGTAGTTGGAGCTGCAGTTGTGGTAGTTGGAGCAGTTGTTGTGGTAGTTGGAGCTGCAGTTGTAGTAGTTGGAGCTGGAGTTGTGGTAGTTGGAGCTGCAGTTGTGGTAGTTGGAGCAGTTGTTGTGGTAGTTGGAGCTGCAGTTGTGGTAGTTGGAGCAGTTGTTGTGGTAGTTGGAGCTGCAGTTGTGGTAGTTGGAGCAGTTGTTGTGGTAGTTGGAGCTGCAGTTGTAGCAGTTGGAGCTGGAGTTGTGGTAGTTGGAGCTGCAGTTGTAGTAGTTGGAGCTGGAGTTGTGGTAGTTGGAGCTGCAGTTGTGGTAGTTGGAGCAGTTGTTGTGGTAGTTGGAGCTGCAGTTGTGGTAGTTGGAGCAGTTGTTGTGGTAGTTGGAGTAGCTGTTGTGGTTGTTGTTACAGCAGCTGTTGTGGTAGTTGGAGCAGCAGTTGTGGTTGTTGTTACAGCAGCTGTTGTAGTAGTTGGAGCTGGAGTTATGGTAGTTGGAGCTGGAGTTGTGGTAGTTGGAGCAGCAGTTGTGGTAGTTGGAGTAGCTGTTGTGGTTGTTGTTACAGCAGCTGTTGTGGTAGTTGGAGTAGCTGTTGTGGTTGTTGGAGTAGCTGTTGTGGTTGTTGTTACAGCAGCTGTTGTGGTAGTTGGAGCAGCAGTTGTGGTTGTTGTTACAGCAGCTGTTGTGGTAGTTGGAGTAGCTGTTGTGGTTGTTGTTACAGCAGCTGTTGTGGTTGTTGGAGTAGCTGTTGTGGTTGTTGTTACAGCAGCTGTTGTGGTAGTTGGAGTAGCTGTTGTGGTTGTTGTTACAGCAGCTGTTGTGGTTGTTGGAGCAGCTGATGTGGTTGTTGGAGCAGCTGTTGTGGTTGTGGGAGCAGCTGATGTGGTTGTTGGAGCAGCTGTTATGGTTGTTGTTACAGCAGCTGTTGTGGTAGTTGGAGCAGCTGTTGTGGTAGTTGGAGCAGCTGTTGTGGTTGTTGTTACAGCAGCTGTTGTGGTTGTTGGAGCAGCTGATGTGGTTGTTGGAGCAGCTGTTATGGTTGTTGTTACAGCAGCTGTTGTGGTAGTTGGAGCAGCTGTTGTGGTTGTTGGAGCAGCTGATGTGGTTGTTGTTACAGCAGCTGTTGTGGTTGTTGGAGCAGCTGATGTGGTTGTTGGAGCAGCTGTTGTGGTTGTGGGAGCAGCTGTTGTGGTAGTTGGAGCAGCTGTTGTGGTTGTTGTTACAGCAGCTGTTGTGGTAGTTGGAGCAGCAGTTGTGGTTGTTGTTACAGCAGCTGTTGTGGTTGTTGGAGCAGCTGATGTGGTTGTTGGAGCAGCTGTTGTGGTTGTGGGAGCAGCTGTTGTGGTAGTTGGAGCAGCTGTTGTGGTTGTTGGAGCAGCTGATGTGGTTGTTGGAGCAGCTGTTATGGTTGTTGTTACAGCAGCTGTTGTGGTAGTTGGAGCAGCTGTTGTGGTTGTTGGAGCAGCTGATGTGGTTGTTGGAGCAGCTGATGTGGTTGTTGGAGCAGCTGTTGTGGTAGTTGGAGCAGCTGTTGTGGTTGTTGGAGCAGCTGTTGTGGTTGTGGGAGCAGCTGTTGTGGTAGTTGGAGCAGCTGTTATGGTTGTTGTTACAGCAGCTGTAGTGGTAGTTGGAGCAGCTGTTGTGGTAGATGGAGCAACAGTTGTGGTTGTGGGAGCTGCAGTTGTGGTAGTTGGAGCAGATGTTGTGGTAGTTGGAGCAGCTGTTGTGGTTGTTGTTACAGCAGCTGTTGTGGTAGTTGGAACAGTTGTTGTGGTAGTTGGAGCAGTTGTTGTGGTAGTTGGAGCAGCTGTTGTGGTTGTTGGAGCAGCTGTTGTGGTAGTTGGAGCAGCTGATGTGGTTGTTGTTACAGCAGCTGTTGTGGTAGTTGGAACAGTTGTTGTGGTAGTTGGAGCAGCTGTTGTGGTAGTTGGAGCAGCTGTTGTGGTAGTTGGAGCAGCTGTTATGGTAGTTGGAGCAGCTGTTGTGGTTGTTGTTACAGCAGCTGATGTGGTAGTTGGAGCAGCTGTTGTGGTTGTTGTTACAGCAGCTGTTGTGGTTGTTGGAGCAGCTGTTGTGGTTGTTGTTACAGCAGCTGTTGTGGTTGTTACAGCAGCTGTTGTGGTAGTTGGAGCAGCTGTTGTGGTAGTTGGAGCAGCTGTTGTGGTTGTTGTTACAGCAGCTGTTGTGGTTGTTGGAGCAGCTGTTGTGGTTGTTGTTACAGCAGCTGTTGTGGTTGTTGGAGCAGCTGATGTGGTAGTTGGAGCAGCTGTTGTGGTTGTTGTTACAGCAGCTGATGTGGTAGTTGGAGCAGCTGTTGTGGTTGTTGTTACAGCAGCTGTTGTGGTTGTTGGAGCAGCTGTTGTGGTTGTTGGAGCAGCTGATGTGGTTGTTGGAGCAGCTGTTATGGTAGTTGGAGTAGCTGTTGTGGTAGTTGGAGCAGCTGTTGTGGTTGTTGGAGGAGCTGTTGTGGTTGTTGGAGCAGTTGTTGTAGCTGTTGTGGTAGTTGGAGCAGCTGTTGTGGTTGTTGGAGTAGCTGTTGTAGCTGTTGTGGTAGTTGGAGCAGCTGTTGTGGTTGTTGGAGTAGCTGTTGTGGTAGTTGGAGCAGCTGTTGTAGCTGTTGTGGTAGTTGGAGCAGCTGTTGTGGTTGTTGTTACAGCAGCTGTTGTGGTAGTTGGAGCAGCTGTTGTAGCTGTTGTGGTAGTTGGAGCAGCTGTTGTGGTTGTTGAAGCAGCTGTTGTGGTAGTTGGAGCAGCTGTTGTGGTAGTTGGAGCAGCTGTTGTGGTTGTTGAAGCAGCTGTTGTGGTAGTTGGAGCAGCTGTTGTGGTTGTTGAAGCAGCTGTTGTGGTTGTTGAAGCAGCTGTTGTGGTTGTTGGAGCAGCTGTTGTGGTTGTTGGAGCAGCTGTTGTGGTAGTTGGAGCAGCTGTTGTGGTTGTTGTTACAGCAGCTGTTGTGGTAGTTGGAGCAGCTGTTGTGGTAGTTGGAGCAGCTGTTATGGTAGTTGGAGTAGCTGTTGTGGTTGTTGGAGCAGCTGTTGTGGTTATTGGAGCAGCTGTTGTGGTAGTTGGAGCAGCTGTTATGGTAGTTGGAGCTGCTGTTGTGGTTGTTGTTACAGCAGCAGTTGTGGTTGTTGTTACAGCAGCTGTTGTGGTAGTTGGAGTAGCTGTTATGGTAGTTGGAGCTGCTGTTGTGGTTGTTGTTACAGCAGCTGTTGTGGTAGTTGGAGCAGCTGTTGTGGTAGTTGGAGCAGCTGTTATGGTAGTTGGAGTAGCTGTTGTGGTAGTTGGAGCAGCTGTTATGGTAGTTGGAGTAGCTGTTGTGGTAGTTGGAGCAGCTGTTGTGGTTGTTGGAGCAGCTGTTGTGGTAGTTGGAGCAGCTGTTATGGTTGTTACAGCAGCTGTTGTGGTAGTTGGAGCAGCTGTTGTGGTAGATGGAGCAGCTGTTGTGGTTGTTGGAGCAGCTATTGTGGTTGTTACAGCAGCTGTTGTGGTTGTTGGAGCAGCTGTTGTGGTTGTTACAGCAGCTGTTGTGGTAGTTGGAGCAGCTGTTGTGGTTGTTACAGCAGCTGTTGTGGTTGTTGGAGCAGCTGTTGTGGTAGATGGAGCAGCTGTTGTGGTAGATGGAGCAGCTGTTGTGGTTGTTGGAGCAGCTGTTGTGGTTGTTACAGCAGCTGTTGTGGTTGTTGGAGCAGCTGTTGTGGTTGTTACAGCAGCTGTTGTGGTAGTTGGAGCAGCTGTTGTAGTTGTTGGAGCAGCTGTTGTGGTTGTTGGAGCAGCTGTTGTGGTTGTTGGAGCAGCTGTTGTGGTAGTTGGAGCAGCTGTTGTGGTAGTTGGAGCAGCTGTTGTGGTTGTTGGAGCAGCTGTTGTGGTTGTTGGAGCTTCTGTTGTGGTAGTTGGAGCAGCTGTTGTAGCTGTTGTGGTTGTTGAAGCAGCAGCTGTTGTGGTAGTTGGAGCAGCTGTTGTGGTTGTTGTTACAGCAGCTGTTGTGGTAGTTGGAGCAGCTGTTGTGGTTGTTGTTACAGCAGCTGTTGTGGTAGTTGGAGCAGCTGTTGTGGTAGTTGGAGCAGCTGTTGTGGTTGTTGGAGCAGCTGATGTGGTAGTTGGAGCAGCTGTTGTGGTTGTTGGAGCAGCTGTTGTGGTTGTTGGAGCAGCTGTTGTGGTTGTTGGAGCAGCTGATGTGGTTGTTGTTACAGCAGCTGTAGTGGTAGTTGGAGCAGCTGACGGGGTAGTTGGAGCAGCTGTTGTGGTAGTTGGAGCAGCTGTTGTGGTTGTTGGAGTAGCTGTTGTGGTAGTTGGAGCAGCTGTTGTGGTTGTTGGAGCTGCAGTTGTAGTAGTTGGAGCAGCTGATGTTGTTACAGCAGCTGTTGTGGTAGTTGGAGCAGCTGTTGTAGTTGTTGGAGTAGCTGTTGTGGTAGTTGGAGCAGCTGTTATGGTTGTTGGAGCAGCTGTTGTGGTAGTTAGAGCAGCTGTTGTGGTTGTTGGAGCAGCTAATGTGGTTGTTGTTACAGCAGCTGTAGTGGTAGTTGGAGCAGCTGTTGTGGTTGTTGGAGCAGCTGTTATGGTTGTTGGAGCAGCTGATGTGGTTGTTACAGCAGCTGTTGTGGTTGTTGGAGCAGCTGTTGTGGTTGTTACAGCAGCTGTTGTGGTAGTTGGAGCAGCTGTTGTGGTTGTTGGAGCAGCTGTTATGGTTGTTGGAGCAGCTGTTGTGGTTGTTACAGCAGCTGTTGTGGTTGTTGGAGCAGCTGTTGTGGTAGTTGGAGCAGCTGTTGTGGTTGTTACAGCAGCTGTTGTGGTTGTTGGAGCAGCTGTTATGGTAGTTGGAGCAGCTGTTGTGGTTGTTGGAGCAGCTGATGTGGTTGTTGTTACAGCAGCTGTAGTGGTAGTTGGAGCAGCTGTTGTGGTTGTTGGAGCAGCTGATGTGGTTGTTGTTACAGCAGCTGTAGTGGTAGTTGGAGCAGCTGATGTGGTAGTTGGAGCAGCTGTTGTGGTAGTTGGAGCAGCTGTTGTGGTTGTTGGAGCAGCTGATGTGGTAGTTGGAGCAGCTGTTGTGGTTGTTGGAGCAGCTGATGTGGTAGTTGGAGCAGCTGTTGTGGTTGTTGGAGCAGCTGTTGTGGTTGTTGTTACAGCAGCTGTAGTGGTAGTTGGAGCAGCTGTTGTGGTTGTTGGAGCAGCAGTTGTAGTAGTAGGAGCAGCTGTTGTGGTTGTTGGAGCAGCTGATGTTGTTACAGCAGCTGTTGTGGTTGTTGGAGCAGCTGTTGTGGTTGTTGTTACAGCAGCTGTAGTGGTAGTTGGAGGAGCTGTTGTGGTTGTTGGAGCAGCAGTTGCAGTAGTTGGAGCAGCAGTTGTAGTAGTTGGAGCAGCTGATGTTGTTACAGCAGCTGTTGTGGTAGTTGGAGCAGCTGTTATGGTTGTTGTTACAGCAGCTGTTGTAGTTGTTGGAGTAGCTGTTGTGGTAGTTGGAGCAGCTGTTGTGGTTGTTGGAGCTGCAGTTGTAGTAGTTGGAGCAGCTGATGTTGTTACAGCAGCTGTTGTGGTAGTTGGAGCAGCTGTTGTGGTTGTGACAGCAGCTGTTGTGGTTGTTGGAGCAGCTAATGTGGTTGTTGTTACAGCAGCTGTAGTGGTAGTTGGAGCAGCTGTTGTGGTTGTTGGAGCAGCTGTTATGGTTGTTGGAGCAGCTGATGTGGTTGTTACAGCAGCTGTTGTGGTTGTTGGAGCAGCTGTTGTGGTTGTTACAGCAGCTGTTGTGGTAGTTGGAGCAGCTGTTGTGGTTGTTGGAGCAGCTGTTATGGTTGTTGGAGCAGCTGTTGTGGTTGTTACAGCAGCTGTTGTGGTAGTTGGAGCAGCTGTTGTGGTAGTTGGAGCAGCTGTTGTGATTGTTACAGCAGCTGTTGTGTTTGTTGGAGCAGCTGTTATGGTAGTTGGAGCAGCTGTTGTGGTTGTTGGAGCAGCTGATGTGGTTGTTGTTACAGCAGCTGTAGTGGTAGTTGGAGCAGCTGTTGTGGTTGTTGGAGCAGCTGATGTGGTTGTTGTTACAGCAGCTGTTGTGGTAGTTGGAGCAGCTGTTGTGGTAGTTGGAGCAGCTGCTGTGGTAGTTGGAGCAGCTGTTGTGGTTGTTGGAGTAGCTGTTATGGTTGTTGGAGCAGCTGATGTGGTTGTTGTTACAGCAGCTGTAGTGGTAGTTGGAGCAGTTGTTGTGGTTGTTGGAGCAGCTGTTGTGGTAGTTGGAGCAGCTGTTGTGGTTGTTGGAGTAGCTGTTATGGTTTTTGGAGTAGCTGTTGTGGTAGTTGGAGCAGCTGTTGTAGCTGTTGTGGTTGTTGAAGCAGCTGTTGTGGTAGTTGGAGCAGCTGTTGTGGTTGTTGGAGCAGCTGATGTGGTTGTTGTTACAGCAGCTGTAGTGGTAGTTGGCGCAGCTGTTGTGGTTGTTGGAGCAGCTGTTGTGGTTGTTGGAGCAGCTGTTGTGGTAGTTGGAGTAGCTGTTGTGGTTGTTGGAGCAGCTGTTGTGGTTGTTACAGCAGCTGTTGTGGTTGTTGGAGTAGCTGTTATGGTTGTTGGAGTAGCTGTTGTGGTAGTTGGAGTAGCTGTTGTAGCTGTTGTTGTTGTTGAAGCAGCTGTTGTGGTTGTTGGAGCAGCTGTTGTGGTAGTTGGAGCAGCAGTTGTGGTTGTTGGAGCAGCTGTTGTGGTAGTTGGAGCAGTTGTTGTGGTTGTTGGAGCAGCTGTTGTGGTTGTTGGAGCAGCTGTTGTGGTTGTTGGAGCAGCTGTTGTGGTAGTTGGAGCAGCTGTTGTGGTAGTTGGAGCAGCTGTTGTGGTTGTTGGAGTAGCTGTTATGGTTGTTGGAGCAGCTGTTGTGGTAGTTGGAGTAGCTGTTGTGGTTGTTGGAGTAGCTGTTGTGGTTGTTGGAGCAGCTGTTGTGGTAGTTGGAGCAGCTGTTGTGGTTGTTGGAGTAGCTGTTATGGTTGTTGGAGTAGCTGTTGTGGTTGTTGGAGCAGCTGTTGTGGTAGTTGGAGCAGCTGTTGTGGTTGTTGGAGTAGCTGTTATGGTTGTTGGAGTAGCTGTTGTGGTTGTTGGAGCAGCTGTTGTGGTTGTTGGAGCAGCTGTTGTGGTAGTTGGAGCAGCTGTTGTGGTTGTTGGAGTAGCTGTTATGGTTGTTGGAGTAGCTGTTGTGGTTGTTGGAGCAGCTGTTGTGGTTGTTGGAGCAGCTGTTGTGGTAGTTGGAGCAGCTGTTGTGGTTGTTGGAGTAGCTGTTATGGTTGTTGGAGCAGCTGTTGTGGTAGTTGGAGTAGCTGTTGTGGTTGTTGGAGCAGCTGTTGTGGTTGTTACAGCAGCTGTTGTGGTTGTTACAGCAGCTGTAGTGGTAGTTGGCGCAGCTGTTGTGGTTGTTGGAGCAGCTGTTGTGGTTGTTGGAGCAGCTGTTGTGGTAGTTGGAGTAGCTGTTGTGGTTGTTGGAGCAGCTGTTGTGGTTGTTACAGCAGCTGTTGTGGTAGTTGGAGCAGTTGTTGTGGTTGTTGTTACAGCAGCTGTTGTGGTAGTTGGAGCAGCTGATGTGGTTGTTGGAGGAGCTGTTGTGGTAGTTGGAGCAGCTGTTCTGGTTGTTAGAGCAGCTGTTGTGGTTGTTGGAGCAGCTGTTGTGGTAGTTGGAGCAGCTGTTGTGGTTGTTGGAGCAGCTGTTGTGGTAGTTGGAGCAGGTGTTGTGGTAGTTGGAGCAGCTGTTGTGGTAGTTGGAGTAACTGTTGTGGTAGTTGGAGCAGCTGTTGTGGTAGTTGGAGCAGGTGTTGTGGTTGTTACAGCAGGTGTTGTGGTTGTTGGAGCAGCTGTTGTGGTTGTTGGAGCAGCTGTTGTGGTAGTTGGAGTAGGTGTTGTGGTAGTTGCAGCAGCTGTTGTGGTAGTTGGAGCAGCTGTTGTGGTAGTTGGAGTAGCTGTTGTGGTAGTTGGAGCAGCTGTTGTGGTAGTTGGAGCAGCTGTTGTGGTAGTTGGAGCAGCTGTTGTGGAAGTTGGAGCAGGTGTTGTGGTGGTTGGAGTAGCTGTTGTGGTTGTTACAGCAGGTGTTGTGGTAGTTGGAGCAGCTGTTGTGGTAGATGGAGCAGCTGTTGTGGTTGTTGGGAGTGCAGATGTTGGAGCTGCAGTTATAGTTGGAGCTGCAGTTGTGGTAACTGGAGCTGCAGTTGTGTTTGTGGGAGCTGCAGATGTGATAGTGGGGGCCAGGGTTGTTGTTGCTGTTGGAGGTGCAGATGTGGTAGTGGGGGCCAGGGTTGTTCTTGTTGTTGGAGGTGCAGTTGTTGTGGTTGTTGGAGCATCTGATGTTGTTACAGCAGCTGTTGTGGTAGTTGGAGCTGCAGTTGTGGTTGTGGGAGCAGCTGTTGTAATAGTTGGAGCTGCAGTTGTGGTAGTTGGAGCTGCACTTGTAATAGTTGGAGCTGCAGTTGTGGTAGTTGGGAGTGTAGTTGTGGTTGTGGGAGCTGCAGTTGTGGAAGTGGGGGCCGGGGTTGTTGTTGTTGTTGGAGGTGCAGTTGTGGAAGTAGGGGCCGGGGTTGTTGTTGTTGGAGGTGCAGTTGTGGTAGTGGGGGCCGGGGTTGTTGTTGTTGTTGGAGGTGCAGTTGTGGAAGTGGGGGCCGGGGTTGTTGTATTAGTTGGAGGTGCAGTTGTGGAAGGGGGGGCCGGGGTTGTTGTTGTTGTTGGAGGTGCAGTTGTGGTAGTGGGGGCCGGGGTTGTTGTTGTTGTTGGAGGTGCAGTTGTGGAAGTGGGGGCCGGGGTTGTTGTTGTTGGAGGTGCAGTTGTGGTAGTGGGGGCCGGGGTTGTTGTTGTTGTTGTTGGAGGTGCAGTTGTGGAAGTGGGGGCCGGGGTTGTTGTTGTTGGAGGTGCAGTTGTGGTAGTGGGGGCCGGGGTTGTTGTTGTTCGAGTCACAGTTGTGGTAGTGGGGGCTGCAGTAGTAGTGGGGGTCAGCTGTTCGTATAAAAACTAAAAAGAGCAAAAACAAGGGGAGTCAACATCCCAAGATTGCTTTCATTCCCTTCATCCAACCCTTCATATTGTGTTCATGCATTAGCATTTATGTTTAATCCAACAAATACTGTTACATACCTCTGTTACAAGTCTGATGATGGTTTCATTGCTGACTTCTCCAAAGGTACGTACTCTTACCTGGAGATGTGCCAGTGATAAGTAGCCTTTAAGAATAAAAGAGGTGTGGAAAACAATTTATTTACCCCCAAAAAATGTGCGGCCTCTGTATGTCAGTGATGAGTCCTAAAAAAAAAATGTTTCCACAAGTGTCCAATTACAGTTGTTCCATTAATGATAAGGGTTATGTATATATATATATGTATATATATATATAATCCCTTTACATAAAAAAGGAATAGGGAATGTTTTTTTCCTTTATCAATGACTCATTGATTATATTTCATGGTTAGTTTGACAGCAGCTTTTATGAGTAATCAAGATTCAAATTCAATTTTGTAACTTATTTGAAGGACACTTCACCATCAATTTGGGACTTATAACAGGGATAAAGCATAATTTGGGGTAAAAAAAACAGATTTCAAAAACTTCCTTTAAAGTTGAGCTTAACCCTTTACTGATTACTTCCAGAAAATTAGTTGAAATTCTTGCAGAACTTTAGGCAAAGAAAGTTTAAGAAAAGGGAATATTAAAATGTAAAATTACCTTGTGTTGTTGTTCCCCTTGCAGTTGTGGTAGTGGGGACTGCAATTGGAGCTGCAGTTGATGTGCCTGAAGAAATTAGAGAAATATTACATCACAGGCTGCAGAATCGTCATATCTAATGCCGTCTTTGTTTGATATAATGACTTTGACAGTTGCTTAGTTATTAAAAGAATAACAATATTATGTCAATATGTATCTTTGCTCAACTATTATCAATAATCTCTTAAACTATCTTTAAGATGGACTGAAAGTTTTGCGTGAAAATCATTGTCCTCAAACGAAGATCCTAGTGGATCAAAATGACTACTTTATTTTTTTTCTTTCATCTTCATATTTCAGTTTTGAATTTAATATTAATAAAGAAATTGGTAAGACTTTAACAGAGGTTGAGGAGTGCTTGACTGCATTTTTTTATGCACTCTTAGTTATGAATCAATACATTTTAGGTTTTTGTATTTTCGTATTATATAAAACAAAAGCAGATAATGTTTTTGATTTGAAATCTACAATGTTTAAAATTTCTTAAAAAATAGTACTTTTATTTTACTTTTCTTATATGTCCATATAAGAACCATCCAGGCAGTAAATATTTTATTGGAAATAAACACAAGTAAAATTAATATGCTTTCTTTAGAAACCACTTTAGTTAAATTTTAAATTTTTACTATACTCAAATAGTTGAATTAATTTATAATTGGATTTTTAATTTTGGGATATTCAGTACACATTTTCCCTATAATAAAAAGTTATTGCAATAAAATTTCTGAATATATAAAATATCATTGTATGTTCTTGCGACTTTGCTTGAAATAACTTTCACCATTAACCCCCAGTCACTACAGTGGAGAGCTATTTAAAAGCTGTTTTCTTCTAAATTAATGTGTTTTGATTGAAATGTTTCACATCAGCCACTTCAGTGGATGTTTGCTAGTCATCCCATGCACTACCACCCACCGGCAAACTAAGTGTACCAATAAGTTCTTCAAACTCAAGTTGGCTGCACAAGGTCAAACATGCAATGTGTCTCAGGTATATCTTGAAAATCCTGTTATTTTAGAAGACCGGACCACTGCAGGTGATCATGCGATGGTGATGTTTCACAGGTGATGTAGAGTTAATTGATTTATATTATAAAATCATTATGCTAAATTATAAATCATTAACATCCAGGTTCTCTTTAACAAAACCAATATTTATTGAAACTTATTAACTCGGTTTCATTCAGTGTACTTCTATGTAAAGAGGTCAAGTTGGAATTGACACATCCCTGCTCTCCCATAATATTTGCTCTCTCATCAATTGCCTCTTGTTGTGCTGTACTAGAAGCCTCCAGGCAACAACTGTGGAGGTAGTTTGATGTAACTAAGTCTTATTCCCCTCTGTATAACAAAGGGAAACTTCCAAACTCTTAAGAGGAAAACATTTGAAACTCACTTTCAAGAACTCAAATGTATTCTCTCCACTCCAGTAGATATGTGACAAACTGGAAATATGTTTGTTAAAAAAAACAAAAAAATGTTATGCCTTAGTTTAAAAAAATAGAATAAAAGTAATGCTTGCATTGCTTCATTTAATGATGTCAATTTTAGTGGAAATGTATGTAACTAAACTAAACTAAATTATGAATATTTAAAATTATTATTACATTTAAAAAGTAATAGTGCCAATTTGCATGTCCTAAGAAGTAAAAATGAACATTTAAAAACCTGCTTCGATGTTTAATAATCCATGCTAAAAGAGTGTAGATATTGGTTTTTTTTCATAGGACTATAAATAAAATGGTTTAGCTCAGTTGGTAAGGCAGGCGTCCCATGGAGAGGTAGTGGGGGTTAAAGTCCTCGTCGCATTGGTCACAGGTTAAAAACAAAATCTTTAAAATAACAGTTTCTTTCTTAGAAGAGAAATTAAAGAAAGTAACAATAAATCCCTCAGACATGAAACACAGATACATCTCTTCTGTCTCCAGTCCAATCTAATACAATAACACAGTTTAGACAGTAAAGAATAATTACTTTGTCCAGAGGATAGATGTAAATATCCAAGCATGAATATCCAATAAAGCAGTTTTCTGTCCATGTCCATGCTGATGGTGTTACTCCTCACTTACCCAGGTGTACACGAGTATTCAGTCTGTTATTGCAAGTTGAACTTAGCATGTGAATAACTCCTCCTTCACACATGGAGGGAGGGTTTGACTGACTTTCCTATAACCTGAAAAACAAGGTAAATTAAGGCATGTTTACCATGTCCCTGGAAAAAATGTATGACAATACAAACTAAATTATCAAAGTTATCATATTGAAAGAAAATTGCAGTGACATTATACCATGCATCACTGGACATTTCAGGAAAATTTGCTCACTGCTGAGCTACAATTATAGTCAGTCATTACTGTTAAGGTTGTAGAATGAGCACAAAAAAATGAACCTTTTCTCAAAGGGTGACAATTCACATTCTGAGATACAACGCTGATTTTTACTTTGATGATTGTTTGACTTTCTAATTGCATATGGTGTTGCTTTAATTTTACCAGACACTTTCTCACCAACAGATATATATATATATATATATATATATATATATATATATATATACACACATCCTGTTCGTAATGAACAAGTGTTTATGACAGGAGAAACGAGCAGGAAATCAAATATATCCTATTTTTATTTTAGAGCATAAAAGCAAAAGTTATTAATAACGATTCTTGTAATTCAGCTCTTCATGCTATATTCTTTATGAACGAGTTTTCTACATGACGATGCAACATGGTTCAGATCAAATCCAAAAGTTTAAAAGGTGAAAAGATTGTGAAACTTGCATCAGGCAGGTGTTGTATTCAAGCAGGTACAATTACCCATTTCCATACACAAAGGAACAAATAGAAAATGCTCTTACAGCAGTGTTGATATATGCAGAATGTTTCAGACTTCTTTCTCTGTGCTCTGTACTAGCGCAAGATATTCATAACTTATTTCATATCATTTTGAAAACAATCATCTTAGACGATTGATAAATCACTTGTTGATTGTCAAAGACATATCAGATTCACATGTGCACATAACTGTACATGTAGTTATTATTATTACCAGATAAACCACTTCACTTATTCTTGGAACATCTGTCATGCAGCATGCACAAGAGCTCATGCAGGTCATCGTACCCATTGTGTTATTGAAATGTTTGCTGGTAAAATACATGGGCAACACACAATGTTTATTATTTTCCTGGAAACTAAGCTTTGCCAGCTGATCCTCCAATTTCAAAGCATGGGAATTATTGACACCTCTACAAGAAACTTCATTGAAAGCTCAGATTACACTCAGAGCTGCCCATTGTTGTGTGCAAATAATCTGACACTTTAGACAAAGTGCATCTTTATTGCCCCTGGGAATATTGTGAGGGTATTAAAGCGAGTGTAATTAAGACCTATTCAAATAAAGGTCATATTTCAAAGTCATTCTAGGCAGGAATTACCAGAGTTCAAATAATCTAATTGTCTCGTGTGAATTAAAATGTAATACAAAATGAAGATGTTGGTCAGAGCCAATTTATATCTTAATAAGGGCTGGCATTGTTCCCCTCTTCTTTTTAATGCATCATAGCCCCAGCTTGTTATATAATTACTTTTTCAGCTATTAAATCAATGTTCAAAAAAGTTCATTTCGGATTTGAAATGTATGGGGCTCCCTCGAAAACATTAGATTAATAATAAGATAATCTAGTAATGAGTAGTAACACCTATAGTCAAATTTGAAATACAAGCTTCCTATTGTTACTTATGTTGGCAGGAATTTAAACTAGTAGTCAGTCAGGGACAGTTCATTTTATTGTTAGGGCTGACATTTTTCCACTACCCCTTTTATAATGTAAAGTCCCAGCTGGTAAATAACTACATTTGTATCTACTTGTTAATATTGGCAAAAGCTCACAATAAAGGGAGTGGAAGTAGGCTATATGAGACTCGCTCTGAAATGCTTGTGTTAATAAGTTAATAAATTAATAAGTTAATCTAGTAATTATTAAGTTATGTATTACACCCTGGCACGCCTAGCTAAAGCCAAAATGCTTCCTGGTGTTGCTTTAACATCTATGCATGGCTAACTTGGATTACACATTTACAAACCACCGAACAAATTGTTTCCTTCTCCATCATGTCCTTCTTTTTAAATTAACTAATGGTTTTGTGTGTCCAAGATACTTTATTACTTTTACTAAAGGAACAAAAATGTACAAAGAAGTCAGGTATTTAGAACAGTAGCATGTTTAAATCAAATGAACGAGGGATTAAAATAATATAATAGCATATAAAGTGCATACAGGAAAGTCTAAATTAATAAGAGAATAAAAATAATATTTTATATATATATATATATATATATATATATATATATATATATAGGTTCTTGCTTTAAATTACACATATATTTGTATCCCTGCACGGGTTATGTACATTTCTTGTTATAAGTCTATTTTTAACTGCACAGGTTTAAGTTTGATTCATCTAGGGGTATTCTTTAAATCTTTTTTTCAGGTTAATATATATGTATGGGAGGGGGGCGTCGGTTTTGTAGTTAACTTTCTATCTATCTATCTATCTATCTATCTATCTATCTATCTATCTATCTATCTATCTATTGTATAGAACTATAGTTCCGAGGTAGAATTTGTTTCCGTCGACTCTTTCAATGTAACACAATCTGCGCATGCGCTCTCGTTCATCAGTATGGCTATGCACTGGGAACTGAGTGATGGACCTTTCATGTAACTTCGTCCAAAAACAAATACAGCAGTGCGTTAGTGTAACAGAAAATATGGGAACTTTTGCAAAAGCTAAACTAGCGTATTATCGTGTTGTTATTTTTTTTTTTTTAAACGAACATAGCGACTTCTAAAATACATTTTGTTAGAGGGTTAGCATAGCACAGCTAACCTGCGTTTGTTTTTATAGCTCAAGGGAATCGGAAAATAAAAAAAGGAAATCTTTAAAAAGTATGTGAACCCAGTCCTGGAAAAAAAAAGAGAAAATAAAAATGGACAAAGAGTTGCTGCGGCAGTGTCTGACATATCACGGACAGTCACTATTAGACAAACTGAAGTGTGAACAAATAGAAAACCCAGACTTTCAAGCAGTCGTGTCTGATCTGTGCAAGGCCACGTGTGACAGGTATGTAAACATGTGACTAACCCTGCTTTAACCTGCTTTAACCCTGCTTTAACTCTGCTTTAACCTGATTTAACCCTGCTTTAACCCTGCTTTAACCCTGCTTTAACCCTGCTTTAACCCTGCTTTAACTCTGCTTTAACCTGATTTAACCCTGCTTTAACCCTGCTTTAACTCTGCTTTAACCTGATTTAACTCTGCTTTAACCCTGCTTTAACTCTGCTTTAACCTGATTTAACCCTGCTTTAACCTGATTTAACCTGATTTAACCCTGCTTTAACCTGCTTTAACTCTGCTTTAACCCTGCTTTAACTCTGCTTTAACCCTGCTTTAACCCTGCTTTAACCCTGCTTTAACTCTGCTTTAACCTGCTTTAACCCTGCTTTAACCCTGCTTTAACCTGCTTTAACCCTGCTTTAACTCTGCTTTAACCCTGCTTTAACCTGATTTTAACCTGCTTTAACCTGCTTTAAACCTGCTTTAACCTGCTTTAACCTGCTTTAACCTGCTTTAACTCCGCTTTAACCTGCTTTAACCCTGCTTTAACCTGATTTAACCCTGCTTTAACCCTGCTTTAACCCTGCTTTAACCTGCTTTAACCCTGCTTTAACCTGCTTTAACCCTGCTTTAACCCTGCTTTAACCTGCTTTAACTCTGCTTTAACCTGCTTTAACCCTGATTTAACCTGCTTTAACTCTGCTTTAACCTGCTTTAACTCTGCTTTAACCTGCTTTAACCTGCTTTAACTCTGCTTTAACCTGCTTTAACCCTGCTTTAACCTGCTTTAACTCTGCTTTAACCTGCTTTAACCCTGCTTTAACCTGCTTTAACCCTGCTTTAACCCTGCTTTAACCTGCTTTAACCCTGCTTTAACCGTGTAGGCTCTGCTGACAGTGTCTGATCACATCATCAAACATCAACCATCTGCATTGCATGATTTAACATTTCCATCTTTGGTGTGCATTACAAAAACGTGACATGATTGGTTTTTCAATTCAATTCAAAAAACTTTATTTGTCCCCGAGGGGGCACACAGAGCAGTAAAATAACAACAGTGCAAGTAGACGAAACATTTTAACCTAAATATGATAAAATAAGTGTCAATTTAAATACAACTTAAAGCTTAAACTTAAATACAAAACATAAAAGAGTAGATATAAGTGGACAGTGATCGGACTAACAGATGTAAACAGAACTATGTGCAGTAAACGAGAAATAAATATATACATACAGAACTATGTGCAGTTAACGAGAAATAAAGATATATATATATACAGAACTGTGTGCAAGTAGGCTAAATACTAAATGATACGTTAATAAGGTGCATGGTGAATAATGGAACATCTGGCTGGCTTTCTAACTGTCTGATTTGCAGCCGTCTGTTGGGGCAGCAGCATCGGGGCTTGTGACTCTAAAAAGCTTAACAAGCTGATTAGGAGGGCTGGCTCTGTGCTGGGGACTGCTGTGGAGCCCCTGGAGGTGGTGATGGGGAGAAGGATGATATAGAAACCTGTTGAACATTATGGACAATAACATGCATCCCTTACACACAGTGTGTGAAGAAAAGAGTGTTTTTAGTGGGAGGCTACGGCAGCTAAGCTGCAAAAAGGACAGATTTAAAAATACTTTTTTACCTCCTGCAATTGCACTTTATAACGACTCCCCTTTAAGTAAGGACAGAAGACATTTAAACTTTTAAACTTTAGCCTGAGCTGCATATATCAAAGTGTATTTTGCACACTTGACTGCTTTTTTATCATAATTCTTTATTTATCTATCATACTATGCACTGGCAGAGCTAGTATTTTGTACTGTTATATATGAGTAACACCTACTTATGCACATGGACCATCCATACCACTTTTTTATCCTGGCTATGTATTGTGGGCTCATGTTTTTTGTATGGGTGGGATATGTATGTATATATGTGTTGTGTTGTGTGTTTGTATGTATGCTGGCTGCTGGAACACCTAAATGTCCCGGCTGGGATGAATAAAGTATATCTTATCTTTATCTTATTTGTCTGTGTGTGCAGCGTTAGTCAAGTTCAGGACAACCCCCTTGTGGAGCAATTCATTGCCAGGAAGGCTGACATCCTGTTCTGTCCATCATGGAAGACCGCCACAGGGCAGGAAGAGGAGCAAGTAGAGGAGGAGGACGCTGCAGGTGATACTCCACACCAAAATACTTTGACAGTGTCGATCTCTGGGAAAGTCCAATTCTGCTTTCTGTTTTTTGACTTTCTGTTATTTTGTTTAATTAAGCGAACCCCAGCCATCATACTCCGCATGCAGCACTTTGTATACACAGGAGGCACAGAATGAGTAATATGTTTAAAGAGCAGCAGAACCATTCATTTACACTCATTAAAGGTGTTAGAAACATGACTGAAAGGTTTTTAAATTACATGGTTAACAGTTCTGTCAGACAGATTGAAAACTTAGTTCAATATTTTTTTTGAAACACTTAAAGGTCCCATATTCAGCTTTTTCTGGTTTTATATGCTCTTTAGTGTGTTTTCCAAGTGTCCTGTGCATGTTTAGGCACATCTATGTGCAAAAATTCAAAGTCCGCGGAAACGCGGCTTCTCCTACGTCCTCCTGTTAGCTGTAGCATTAGCAGCATGTAACGCTCGGTTCTAGCCCCCCTCGATAAAAATGTGTCAGTGCGACGTCTTTGTCAGTGTGAGATCACTGATCTAAGCCCATTGGCTCGTTGTGGCAAGCCCAGCAGCTCATGTTGAAATTTCCGAGAAGCGTGCTGAGCAACTGACCAATAACGACAGAGCGGATCGGCAGACCAATCACAGCAGACTTGGCCCACGTGGGGTCTAACAGTGTGGGCTCAACAGAGTGTAGCTGACGGACTCGGAGCGTAGAGGGAGCAAGGAGGAGCAGTACTTGAAAACAGACACTTTTTTCTGACTTTAGCTATTGTGAACGTACAAAAGTAGGAACATAGATTAAATATACAAACCCCAAAAAGGGCAGAATATGGGCTCTTTAAGAAAAGAAAATAATGACAGCAGCTGTGATGTCTGCTTTTCTATACTGCCATCTACAATTATTGATAACAGAGCAAGTTTAAGGTGACATAAAGGAGGTCTTTTCATTTCCTCATACACCCCAGTTGTGACAAAGCAAGTTTATATCATTGAATTGTTTAAAATCTCAGGTTTCCTTGGCAACACTAAAATGCTGAACTGGCAGTCCTGAAAGACATTTGGCAAAGCTTTATGAAAAAAAAAAAATGTCAGGCAAAGTGTACATGTAGACCAAAACAAAGAGAAAATGTGTGATTTTTAATGTAAGGATGATTAAAAAGCACTTTTTTTTGTAACATCTACATGATTCAAGTTTCTACCTGTCCTTCCCCAGAGCCCTATGCTGTGATGCCACCGGTGGAGTTATTCATGGAGGCATCTTTTGAGGAGAGGCGAGTCATGCTGTACAGGGATTTGGAAAAAGGAGATATTGTGGTGGGCAGGATCAACAACATTAGAGAATACGGCTTCTTTCTGACATTGCTCTGTACGGCAGGAGGGCTGAAGAGAGACATCGAAGACTTGGAGTTGTCGGTAGGTCAACAAGTTCATTCAGTTAAATGTGCAAACGTGATGCAATAAACTTTATAAAGCAGTTAGTCCACCATTATATGTACAGCATACTTGAAATAGTTAGTTGTCCAGTTTTACACGACGTGCCAACTCAGTGGTTCTGAGATTTCCTGCATGACTGACAGTGGGAATAAACAATATGAGTCTTGGTGCAATGCACATCTTATATTATCCAATATATATGCTTATATACTGTAAGATGCATTCTGTGGACAACATTTATTTCCTCCTCTTATACCCTGTACTTACATTGTTTGATAAAGGCTAAAGTGTTCCCACAGAAATGTAGTCAAACCTTTAGTTTTCCCCTCTTCCTCTTTGCTGTCTTCAGGCTCTCTGTCACATCAGAGAAATTCCCTCCACTGGAAGCCATGATGATCCTTTGTCCTACTACCACATTGGGGACTTCATCAGAGGTTAGTGTCTTGTTATGACTTTACATGACCCTATTTTTAGGGAACTTTCCACACCTGGATTCAGCCATTTTTTTAAAGAAATAGTGTGCAGTGGTGCGTTCCAGTTGATCTCGTAAGTGGGAAATTCCCGGTTCCCAGTCGGAAATGTCAACTGGAACGCCCCCTAAAGTCGTAATTACGACTCGGAAACTTGGTGAGAACAAAGTAGCCCCGAGTTCAGATCCAATATGGCTGTTACGTGCATCGAAAGGGATGTTTAAGATGTAACTGCTGAGTGTATTAGCAGCTTAGTCGTCTTTTTGTGTAATTAAATCAATCACATTGATGGTATCGTGCAAGTTCTCTCTGTGGAGGTGTTTTCATATTATTTTCTGTCAGAAACTATCACATAGTGTCTTGTTATCGTCTGGTATTAGCTAACAAAACAAAGGTACTCCTGGAAGTGTCCATGTTGCTTTTCTGACTTGGAACTGGAAGGCAGTTTACTCGGGTGTGACGTCATTCCCAGTTCCGACTTACGAGGTAAATGTACGGTGGCCAGTAGGGGTCAAACGCTCAGCAAGTGATGAAACGACATACATTTCAGTGTTTCCCCTAGGTTTACAACGTTGGGGGGGTGGGGACAAGCCGACATGCCGACACAACGACACAAACACTTGAAGGAATCTTGGTGTTCATGTGTTACTTTTAATGACAGATGTCCTTTTCTATCAGAAAGGTGTCCTTAAATGACTTCTTTCCCTGATTTCCGACTTTATCCACTATCCTATCCCTACAATAAAGGCACAAAAAGCCCAAAAATAAATCAAAAAAAAAAAATTAGGGTAGGGGAAACACTGCATTTAGAGAAATGCGCAGCATATAGAAATGCTGCACATTCAAAAGCAAATGCAAAGGCTAAAACGCGCTGCAAACGAAACAAACATGCTGCAAATAGGCAAAACAACTGCATAAGCATCAAACGCGCTGCAAGTACAGAAACGAAACTTAAGTCAAAACACACACAACCAGAAAACAGCAAACACAGAGACGCTGCAAGTTCAGCCTTAAACAAAAGTGCTCCAGGCCTTTAGGGGCGCTGTGGAACTGTTCATTTACGGGAGAGAGAGAGTCATATCTGACAGAAAAGTTATTGAAAACCTCTCCTTACGTCTGGATTTTGTCATTCTGTAGCTGCAGTGAAAGATATCGATCGTTACCAGGAGAAAGTCACAGTCTCCCTCCACCAGGCGTCTCCTTCTTCCAAAATGGAGCACGTCAAACTGGGTGTCATTCCCCGGGAGGAGCTGCCCACACACTACAGGTAGCTACACAGCCTGACAACACACAACATAATATACACAACATAACACTGAACTCAAGGAGGCTTTAACAAGACATCATGATTGAAACTAACTATGCTCAAAATCATTATACAATGCACGAGATGGTAAGAAGTGTGTGAACTTTAATATGGAGAAAAACATGTAGCTGTTTTTAATGAGCACCAATAGTTAAATATGTATGACACAAATATGTTTTCTTTTAGTGTATAATTCTAGCCCGAGACTCTGACTCCTCTCCTCTTTAGTCGTAGTCTTCGTGCAGCAGCTGACTCCAGTGAGACATATGAGTGTATACTGCACAGTTGCCATGGTTACCACAACCCCTCGGTAGTGGACTACCTGCTTGAGAAGGTGGGAATCAGCGACGACCATCCACCGTCAATGATGAGAGGTCTACAAAGGTAAGACACATCTACACTGACTGACTCTTTTACCGCCATATATGTCATTATTTTATGTGCGCGCGCATGTATGTGTGAGGTTTTTGTTTGGATGTTTTTGTCCTTTTCTGTAACTACCAGTACTGCTTTTGTTCCATGTACAGAACTTTGATCAGCTGTTGCTGTTTTTAAATGTGCTTTATGAATACATTTGATTGATTCATATTTTATAGGAGGATTGTGTAATGTAAAAGGCTACTCATTTTGGCGTTTGGTGGGCGTTTGCAGCAGTAGGCGGCCACCCAGTGAAAAAACGCAGCACCCAGCACCTTTTTTCTGAGCGCTCTGCCTTTTCTGTGCAGGTCACTCCGAGCGCTTTTAGTTGAAAATCTTTCAACTTTTCAGAAAGGCGTTCTTGATATCACCAGCACTCTTTCCATAATGTATTATATTCCCCGTATGTTTGCCTCCAGCGGATCGTGTCTCAAACTCGCATCCTCTTCTGCTCCATGTCTGCTGGGTTAAAAATGATCTCAAATATAAAACATGCAGTCAAAAGCAAGGACTTTAGTGAGCAGTGAGAGTGTTTGTGGATGAGTGAAATATGTTTTGTTACAACGTGTTGTGTTGCATGAAACAAACAACGATTTGCAGCAGAGAATAGCTTAACGTCCTGCGTGTGTGAGGATGTGCAGAACAGAACAAGCTCAGACCAGTAAGGCTCAGTAACAGCACTGACCTGTTACTCACGTTTATCCTCACTTTAAAAAAGGATCGACCTTGACTGGTAAATGTTACTGCTATGTTCCATACAGGGATTAACCATCTGTTGTGTTAAACAGGCCCATAGTCTAAGTCAGTGGTTCTCAACTGGTCGAGCCTCAGGACCCACCACCGACTCCTTCATGAAAAATCGCAACCCAAATTTCTGATAATTTTATATTATTTATATATTTTTATTTGATGAAAAATGTTGCAGTTTGGACCTCAAGATGGTACGAAGCGTGATAGAACAAAGAACATAACAAAACAAACTTGTTTATAAAGTGCTTCATAGACTTTTTGACACAATTTTTATTCCTTGCACACCTTTCCCGACCCACTTATAGTTCCAGACACCACCGGTCTAAGTCATGTCACCTATTTAGTCATGTCATGTCATGCCCTTTTTTTTTTCTCCACAGTAAACTATTCCAAGAGGAGGATTTCGCCTCTGTTATCCGGAAGAAGCAGTCTGCATCGTGGGCCTTGAAGTGGTAATTCCAAACGTTTCATTTTGTGTTTGGGGAAATACCCGGATGGACGAGTTCCTTCCTCCTCCTGAGACTCATTACACAACAAAGCGAACAACTCACTCTTTGGTGCAGTGTCTTCTTCTGACATTAACATCATGTTGTCCCTGTGTGTCTCTGTTCTCTCAGTGTCCGTGCAGGTGTGGACCACTTCAAACATGGTCGTCATGTGGAAGCCATGAATGAGTACAACAAAGCCCTGGATATCGACAACAATAACGTAGAAGCACTGGTTGCACGCGGGGCTCTGTGAGTCTACCTCCTTCTCAAGTGTTACAGTCCAGTCTTGATGTCATGATATGCAGCTTTATTGTCACAACGCTCTGAATAGTGAAGAGGAAACCTCAAGAGGAATTTAATAACATACCAGTTCCTGCAATTATGTTGTGGTCTGTAAAACATGGAGAAGCTGTCTTAGGCATGCTGCCTGCTCAGCTTCATACCACAAACACATACCGTTTATTATTCCTTCGAAGCAATGGTGTGATGACATCACTGCCGGGAAATCTCCATGTTACATGACGCATTTTAAAAATGCAGTGTTGTTTTGTTAAAATGTGTGTACATTAAAACTAGGGCTGCATTTAACAACTATTTCATTATGGGTTCATTTTCTTCTGAATGCTTTCGATCAAAGCTCCCTTTAACCCTCTCTGGTTGTTTTTAGGTATGCTAACAAAGGCAGCATCATGAAGGCGATTACTGACTTTGAATTGGCCCTGGTGAACTGTCCAGATCACCGCAACGCCAAGAAGTACCTCTGCCAGACACTGGTGGAGAGAGGAAAACAGTAAGAACTAGTTATTTTACTTTGATGATAGTACAGAGGTGTTGTTGCTTTGGTTAGTCTGTATGTTGATGTTTTAGGACACTTACAGGAATATCAACTGACTTCAGGTCTTCTCTGTTAGCTCTGTGAAAAACACACAACGGGAAATAAAAAAAGTACAGAAAAGAAATAAAGTGAGTTTTTGTCTAATCAAAAACATCTCATGTCAAAGTCCAGGTGTAAAGAAAACCCACTTTTTTGAGTTTTGAATTGATCTATATATTCTTCATTTATTGTGTATGTTGTAGGTTTGAACAAAAAAAGTTAAAAATAAGACTTCACAGACAATTTGAAAATTAAACTGTTTCATCTTTAGTCACTTGTTTTTGTTGGTTCTTAGTTATAAAAGGGACTAGGAAACAATAATACAAAACAATGAATATGTATTGAAAAAATCACATGAGAATAGAAAGCAACAGTTGGTTCATTTCCTTCTTTTGCAGACATGTTGACAGCTGGAATTCAAAACCATTCATAAAAAAAAAAAGTCAGTTATGAGTCTAGAAGAATAAGGAGTTCTTAATGGATAATGTATAAAGGAAGCTTGGCTTGTAAATCTTATATCAAGTTTTATACCAAGCCTTGGCAGGATGGGACATGCTAAGTAGAAATATTTGGATCTTTGTATTTGTAAGATTGCCAAAGCTCTTTACATCTTTAAGTGTTTTGAAGTAAAGTGTTTTAACACTTCCTCAGCTGCTTCTGAATACACTTTTAAAACGTGATTCAGCACCCTTTCAAACCTATTAAAAATTAAGTAGTTTACACTTCAATTCACACGACCGATTTCAAAAAGGGTTTTCGATGAATGTTGAGTTGACGTCACATAAAGTGCTATTAAGCAACAGAACTTAACAGAGGCCCAATAAAGCAGGTGTTTTGTTCTCATAACAAACGATATGGGAGTGCTCACAGGAAGCGTAATGATTAAATTGCTTTAGAGTAATAATTTAAATTATTCTGTTAATAATAATGTTGTTGTCGTTGACTTCTGTTTGTCCAGACTCGAAGAACAGGAGAAACTAGTAACAGCAGAAGGATTATACAGGAGGGCACTGTCTCTCGATGACCTGAACCCTGAGGCTAAGGAGGCGCTTCACAAGATCACTGACACAATACAGGTGAGTGTGTCCAAACCCACACACACACACACACACACACACACACACACACACACACACACACACACACACACACACACACACACACACACACACACACACACACACACACACACACACACACACACACACACACACACACACACACACACACACACACACACACATTCACACAAAGGAATTTAACAGGCAAAACGGCGCAGGAAATTGTGCATGCAAGCATTGAGTGTATTTTAGATTTAACAGTGAAAACACAATTTGATTTTAATTGTGCTTATTACTAATGCCGTTTGAATAAAGTGTAGAGACGCTGACAGCACATGTTGCATATTTAGACTCCTTAAATGTGTCAAATGCTGGTTTGTAAAAATATTAGAATATGTTATACAAGAAACCTTTGGCATAAATAGAAACTGACCCAGATCTGTATGCTCTACATGCTTGTGTGTGTGTGCGTGCGTTTAGAGACTTTGAGCTCCATTTATATGGCCAGTTCATGCAGCGATATTTATGCCCCTGTAGCGTCTCGCCTTCAATATAAATGTCACAGGCATGATGGTCCAAGTCATCCTAACGCTGTGCCAGCAGCAGAGTTAGTAACAGAGGTGACACAGAGCAAGGCAAGTTTATTTATGTCACACATTTCAACAACAAGGCAATTCAAAGTGCTTCACACAAGACATCAAAAGCATCATGACAGAGGAAAGAAAAGAAACATCAAAATAGAACATTTAAATATTTAAATAAATATGTTCAAATAAAAATAATTAAAATTAAATTAATTAAAATTAAAAAAAGTAAAAATATAAAAAGAGTTAAAAGTTAAAGTTTAAAATCTTATTCAAATTGTTTAATTAAAGGCAGCTGCAACCTCGATTTAAAAGAGCTGAGAGTTTCAGCAGACCTGCAGGTTTGAGACACTTGTGGTTTTCTATCTTGAAGTTTAATATCCTGGTTTTGTGACAACCCTAGTCAACATGTTCTGCCTCTCGTGCTTCCACAACAGGGGGGGGGGCTTAAAAAGGTCTTCTGATAATGAACATCAGGAACTAATGCTCGACCCCCCCCCCCCCCCCCCCCCCAAAGTGTCTGCTGTTGATTTTAGTGATGGTTCATTCTTTAAGATAAAGATAAACTTTATTGATCCCCCATGGGGGGAAACAGGAATATAATTATCAAAAATAACAAGAAGTTACAAATCAAACATATGTACATCAGTTAAATAAAGGGAGAAAAAATACAATATACTAGGTATGGATTATGTAGGATTTTTATGACACTATGGTTTGTAATACTGATGAAGTGTTTTTGGTGTTTGTGTGTGTCCGCGACCCCGGGACTCCGCCTTTGATCCTCCAATTTTGCCATGGCCTTGTCATCTGCCTTGTGGGGCGTGAAAAAATATAAAACTGGACAATGATGACGACCCCCTTCACTGGACACCGCTGTGCACCGTGTCCCTGGTTCCACACACGGTAACGTTGCAACTATTCTCTGTCTCAATGGGGAATAAACGCTGTTTTGATTTCTCTGCATCTCTCCTGCCTGTGCCTCTGTCCATCCGTCTTGCTTCTTTACCGACTATTACACTGTTGGATCCAACCACTTCCTCTGTGGTAAACAACTCTGTACATATCTTAATTCTTCTGTGTTCATGTGGGGGTCATTTCTTTTTGTTCTTTAAAAAACCTTTAACCTACCAATCCCTCTCCACACGCTTTACTTCACTGTGACTGACCGAATCAATCAATTCGGGGGGGGTCTCTGTTGCACGTCTTTGGTTTTTGCCGTGCCATATGCTTGAATATGTCCTCATGGGTGTTTGCCTGCCGTTGTCATGACTTGCTTTGCCTCAATCGGGTGACTGTAAAGAAATCAATTCGCCTCCGGGAAGAAGCGCTCGCTAAAGAGCAGGAGAAAGCTACAAGCAGCCAGACCAGCGCTGAGAAATTGCGTAAGATCTTAAAAGAGGAGAAGAGGTGAGTTGGCTCAGATCTTTTAAAGGTGTGCAGGTAAATATACTGCATGTAACACTTCAATGAATCATCTTGTCAGATTATGCAGCAGTGAATGTATTTTCTTTTTTGCAGGATGAAGAAAAAACGAAAGAGATCAGCATCTTCTTCTTCATCGTCCTCCAATTCCTCGCAGGACTCTTCTTCTCCTTCTTCCACCTCCTCAAATCGCAGGAGGTCCAAAAAGAAGAAGAAAAAGAGGAGGAGGTCCGAGCGAGGAAGTAAGCGCCACAGCAGGATCTCCTCGAGGGAGAGCAGGCGGAGTGAGGAGGGTAAGAGCGAGAGAGGCAGAAAGGAGAAAGAGGAGGATGAGGTGGAGTGGTATCCCGCTCCTCCCAACACCTCTGCCACCTTTCTGAACCAGAGAGGGGGCCCGGGGTCCGGAGAGGAGCAGGAGGAGGTAGAGGGGAAGGACGCTGAGGACAGGAGGATCTCTCAACTTTATTCTCTGTCGGCCGCTTCAGACGACGAAGAGTCCGACTCCTCGCGCAAAGAACGGAAGAGAAGGGACAGAGAGGAGAGCAAGGCGGGGAGAAAGAAAAACAGTGAGGAGAGGGGGAGAGGGAGCAGTGAAAGGAGGAATAAAAGCAAGGAAGGAGGGAAGGAGGATAACAGGAGAGACAGTGACTCAAAGAGGAGGAGCAGCTTAGATGGGGACAGAAAGAGGAAAGTGTCCTGCTCGTCAGCTGACTCCGAGTACTTACGGAGATCTGGATCCAAATCAGAATATTTAGCAAACTCTGCGTCCAAACACCCCGAGAGCAGGGGGAGACACGACTCTCCCAGGAGAAACTCATTTGATGGTGGTAGGTATGAGAACAGAGGGAGGGGGGGGATTCAAGAGGCAGAAGAGACAAGAGGAGAGAAGGACAGTTTTAAGGGGAAACCAGAGGAAGAGAGCAGCAGGTCAGAAGAAAGAGGCTCCGGAAATCATAAAAACAAAAAGAGCGATTTTCCAGTAAGGCCCAAAAAAGAGCTCCCCACTAACCTGTTAGATATTTTCAGTAAGATCGCCCAGTTCGAGAAGGAGAAAGGTGGAAGGCCGAAATGATCAACCGAAAAAAACCAAAGGAATCCCGCCTGAGACTGTGAAAGCCTTTTGAAAACTGATCCTCTGGACACTGCTGAAGCAGACGCCAAATGTGTTGTTAGTTGAACGTCGCTCTTGTTGTAGTCCACCTGAAGTGTTCGATGAAATGCCTGAGTCTTTAATTTTTTAGATTTTTTAAATTCTTTATGTTAGATATGAGGCCTGTGAGAACAGCGGGATAACAGCTAGTGAAAATGTTCATCTGAACTGATTGGAAACTATAATTTGAATTAAGCAATACTTCCCATAATTAAAGATAAAATGCCGTTCTTGTAACTCCTAATTATGTACATCGACATTTTTCCCCCGGTTATATCTTGTTTGAGATAACTTTTATACATTTGACAGATTAGTGGAGTTTTCAAATTTAAAAGGGTAATTTCTTCTTACATTTTTGGCCAGTTGATTGCATCATTTGGCCGCTCTAGCGTAACTTCATTTACCGCAGGCTCGATGTCTCTTGTTTAGTGTTTACCTTAAGTCGTACTTCTTACTGCTTAAGAGGATACTGCCTTATGTTTACTGCCTTGTGCCATTCTGTGCATTCTTTCTGTGGCTTGTGAAACTCTTTTCCCAAACAATCTGACTGTTAGGTACTACTGTACCTTTTTCAAGTTTTACACAATACACACGTTATCAAGTTTCTCCTGTAGTGAATACAAATCAGTCAAATGAATAAAGCATTTTGAAATGTCAAACTACGTGTCATTTAAGTCTTTGGGATTTAAAGGTCCCATGTTATGCATAATATACCTGACCATGTTTTTGTTTTTTGTTTTTTTTTTAAAGATTTTTTGGGGCTTTTTTGCCTTTAATGGAGAGATAGGACAGTGGATAAAGTCGGAAATCAGGGGGAGAGATAGAGGGGAGTGACATGCGGGAAAGGAGCCACCGGTGGGATTCGATTCTGAGCCGCCCGGTTGGAGGACTACAGCTTCCGTACTGGACTAACATGCGTCCCTAAGCCTGTCGACAAACCCTCCTATTATGAGAAAAGTCCAACCCCTCCGACTTTTTCCTGCTCAACTTTTCATGAAAATGTGTGCTCAAACGGGCCGTTTGGAGATTTCCCCTTTATGACATCACAAATGGCACAGCTGGGGGTTTTGTTCGTCCCTCTTGAGTCTGCCTTCTCACCCTAAACAATCAGGCATGGCGCAAGACAGCTCATTTGCATTTAAAGCTACAGACACGTGGAGAGCGGGTAGTGACATGCGGGGAACGAGTCACAGGTCTAACTTGAACTCGACCGACGGCTTTGAGGACTGTAGTCTCCGTACATGTGGTATGACATACACAAAGGCCATGAGAAGCAGAGTACTTAAGTCATATAAATGCAAAAGTTTAAATTGTTACCGGTCTGTGGTGATTTGTAGCCGAAGCATCAGCTAAAATGCTAAAAAAAATATATTGCACACCAAAGTCTTAAAGCTATATAGAAATTTAAATGAATTTTAATAACAAGAGGGCTCAAACTATCTGAAAATTAAAAAAAACATTTTTTTACTTAATGACACTAAACGTCCAGTTCCATGAATTTTAGAATACGGGAGGATTTGTTGACTTTTTATAGCTAAGGCTAACTACACTCATTATCACCATTCGTTTGATTCAAATATAAACACTCTTTTACTTCCATTGCTGACCATATCAGCCATATGTTTCCAAACTCCAAACAGGCATTTAATAAGTTATAGTAATACAAATCTATTTTGCTGAGTGTACGAGGCTTCGTGACATTCTTCTTGATAATTATCTTCTAAAAACAGGACAAAAACGAGGTGTGTTTTGGTCTTCAGCTTCCTCAAGAGATACTGACACGACTGTGGAAATATCCCGATAAAGCCTGAAACAGACATTAAGAGACCCCATCCACAAAGCACAGAAATGAACGTTAAAAAAAACAAAAGAACTTCAGCATTGGCTGTACGGGTGAAAAGAGGCAAAAGCTTCAACTCTCCTCAAAGTGTTGTGAAGAATGTGCATATTTAAGGAACAGTTGGTGATGAATTGCAACAGTGCTGGAAACCACCAGACCAACTTGGTGGTTCAAGTATTCAGCTGGGGGGGCTGTTTCAAGAGACTTACACATGGATCACTTACACACCTGTCAAGAGAAATACCTCTGCATTTTTTTTTGCAGAGGCGTGCTACCCCTCCTGGCTCAGTAATTTGTGTGGAAGAGGATTCATTTTCCAGCAGGATATTGATCCTGAGCATGCATGGAAACTGCTATGTAGCAGGTCTGTTTGAAGTCTAGGGAAGAGCAAAGCACTGCTGCCCCCCCCCCCCCCCCTCCATCTCCAAACTGAAACTTTATTGAAACTTTATGTTTATATTTGGCAGCATTTCACTGATATTAGGCTAATCACATTTTATTTCTATCATGATGTGACTTAAGCAAATTAAACCTAAAGTAGCATTATGACTTATTTGTGGTTTAAGCTACTTGGTGTCACATATTTCATTAAATAACTGGACACACACACACACACACACACACCAGTGGCTGTGTGACCAGCCGTGCGTCGCCTTTGCTAAAGTAGCTTACTTCAGGCTTAGCTGCCATCCTCTCTCTCTCTCTCTCCCTCTCTCTCTCTCTCTCCATCATTACCGGCTCCATCATCAGTGATGCAGCAGAGAGGCTATATGTCCCAGCCAATCTTGTTAGGGCAGATTAAGCACTAATATACAGGCAATAAAAAGAAGCCTGAACACACACACACACACACACACACACACACTCCTGGTCCTTCCTCTCTCACATGTGTGCCATCTTAATCTTAATAAATTCTGACTACAGGAGACCCTGCAGTCAGGGTGCTGGTCCCACTGAGTGCCCACTCTGTGGGTCATCATTAGTCCCACAAAGAGGCAGTGGACGAGTTTTTGGTCCTGAGCAAGACGCATCGCTGAGCACAGGGATTATTCGGGTGCTTTTATGCTCTCTAAAAATGACAAGTGTATGGATTGCAATCTGCATATTTGCTCTATTTCAATGATTTTGGGGTTCAAAAATCCGACATACACGAGAATGTATGGGTGAATAGAAAATAATCAAATTTTAAAGTCAACAATAAAAAAATGTCTAGACATAAATTCAGAGGATTTATCTGCAGGCTGTATTCATTGTCCAACAAAAAGCCTTGAATGAAAGTACATATTATAGTGGAGATATTTTATATTGTTAACTCTTTGTAAAGACTTGTATAACACCAGATATTCAAGACAAAAAAAAGAACTCAATTTATATTTAGCTTCGTTTCCCACAACTTCCATGTTACTAATGTAAATGTAAAACTCGGTTATCTCTCTCACTTGTGCAATCTTTAGGATGAAATCATTCATCTCTATACCTAAATTGTTGTAGTTTTTCTCAGCAAGGAAGTTGGCCAGACTACAAAACGTCTTTGCTCAATGAAATGTTGAAATATACTGTAGGCACATTCATGCAGAGAGATTTTCAGTTTTTTTAATCTGTTTTTATTTAACGACATCAACGTCATGTTTTTCTATTGAAGCTGTAATTTGTGAATGATCGTTAATAATAGTAATTAGTTTTGTCTGGGCCTATTGAAAGAAACCACCTCACCTGCTCTGCAAAGATCTGACTCATGAGTGAACATATTGGGACGTTTCTTAATTTGACATAAAAGAACAAACTAAATCTTCATCACTCCTCAGATTATCTGCAGTTCTGCAGCTCTCCACTGGGGGGCAGTGTTACACTGTCTGTGGGTACCAGCTGTGGGTTTTAGGGAAGGAAACAGAACCTAGAGTCTTCTCCACATCAGTCCTGATGGAGCTGTATATACATATATATTTTAGTTTCAGGAAGACATTGCATGAGACATGAACTCAAGTTTAGATCAAATATAAGAGTGAAACAAACGAGTAAACAACAACACACCAAAGACATAATATAACATTGTTAAACAGTAAAATACCCTTATAACCCTTGAGATATCACATTAAATATCAGTCTGTATGAGGAGAGGGAACATGTAAGCCATTGTACTCTAAAGAAGAACAATAAAAAGAAAATAGCTTTAATTAAAATGCACCTTACAGAAACCAAAGCAAAAACATGGAAATCTATGTAGTAAAAAAACCGAAAGTAACCCATAAAGGAGACCATTGGTCGATAACATAAATAGTAAGTCTACGTAGAACCCATATTATTAAGAGCACAATGATAAACAGAAAAAAAGTATTCCATTGAGGCTTCAACAGCTGATTATTTCTTGATTCATAAGTTATTTATTTAGTCAGATGATGTCTGTATTGTAAACAAACAAAAAAAGCAAGAGGTGTCCAAAACACTAAAAATCAGTTAACTATTAAAAACAAGAAAAGAAAATCATGATGTTTGAGAGGCAGAACTTAAAGATATTTGACATATTTGCCTGAACAATAACTCAGCAGGACATGTGCATACACGTGTTTAGTTTTTGGAGAATTTGAAAAGTTTTTAATGTTCTCAAAACAGAATATATTTAATGTGAATTTAGTGGTCGGTCGGTTACTACCTGTATATAAATCTTTGAACTTTTGAGCATTTCTTTTAGTTATCCAACCAATGAGGTAAGAGGACAGTAAAGCAAGGCATCAGGTCACAGGAGGAAAAAGCTGAATTTGATGAACATAAATGCAGTTGTTATAAAATATAGATGCAAGAGGAGTATTAATCCTCTATATTGACAATTTGCAGGAAATCATTTGCTCAAAATTCATTCAATTTGCTGGATTTTAAATTACTTTGTTCCATTTTTGCCATCACTCTGTGGGTTTATTTTTCAGTTTGTATGTTTTTCAGTACTTTTTGACAGGGACTGTGTAGAGCCTATTAGCTGTGCCAGAGTTAGCAATGAGCTAATTTACATCTGTAGTCCCTGGGCAGGAGACGCATATAACTTCTCTTTTATTATTGTGCATTGAGTATTATGTGAATTACCAGAGAATAAATGTTTTATAGTCCGAGGTCTTCAGTTTAATCAGTGATAGAAAAGGGTCCCTGAATCACAAAATGGTAGTGTCGTGTGTAAAAAGCGAGGCTATGGCCCTTCAAAATAAAATCAAAGTCTTGCTTTTCTAGGAGGCAACACCAACTCTTGACCGTCTGTCGGCTGTTTATTTTTTTGCCTAAAGAATGATGAGTCAGTTTTCTGTGTGTTTCTAAATCTATCATTCATCCTTAAGATAACACATTCAGGGAAACACGTTCATGTAAACTTCAGACACCTCACCACTGTCCTTTTCTGCACACCTGGCGGACTTGATTTCTCTGGGAGGTTAAGTCCTAACCCTGCACTGTGGCATTAAGCTGAGAGAAGAAAAAGAAAGGAGGAAAAAAAAGGGATGACATAGAGGGAGTGAGAAAAAGGTGCGACTGCTGGAGGGAAAAGAAGACCTTGAGTCCTTGAAGGTTTGGGTCTCTCTGCTCGTCCAGGGGGGGGGGGGGGGGGGGGGGGGGGGTCAGAGGAAGCAGCAGCAGCTGTCCTGCTTGACCAACTTTGATGAAGCTGCAGATTTTCCCCTTCATGAATCATCCACCTCCATTCTCCTCCTCTTCCTCAGCTTGCACCGAGACTCCTTTTCACAAAGAGAGGGGGGATTCCTCCTCTTAGGCCTCTTTCTTCTGCGCCGAGGCAATCAGACTGTTGAACACGCAGAAGGAGATGAGACATTTTAAATTAGTGTGAGGACAGGAGAGAGAGAGAGAGGGAAAAAATGACATTTTTCATTTTCTACAATAAAGGGTACTACATTGAATTCGCCAAGCATGACAATACGGAGGAGTAAGTAATGGAATAGGAGCGGACGTGGTGTCTGTGTGTTAGTGGATAATGAGGAATTTAAAGATGTACGCTCCTCTGCTGCCATTCAATCACGCTCTCTCACCTCATGTCGCTGTCACCGGCCCCTCGTGTCAGCGCTGTCACAATGCTGCATCAAACTTCTTCTACGCGCAGACAAGACTTTAAATGATTTCTGCAGTCACCTAGAAGTGCTTTAAGGGGATTTTTGGGCATCAGCTAATCCAAGTACGACCCTTCAACTAAGTAAAAGTCATTAAAAAAATTGACAAAGAATTTAAAACTTGTATTTATTTAAAGTCTTTATATGTGATTTTTCACACTTAAATATAATATAAATCAAGTATATCCTCTGAAAATAACTCTGTGAGTCATGACTGTCTACAATGGGTGTAACACCCGAGTCCCACTGTCTGTGATGTTTTCAGAGTTTTCAGAGTCCTATCTTCACTTTGTTTACATCGCCCGGACGGCCGGCTGACTCCTCCCCTCGTGTATAAAAGCTGTTTAATTGAGGGACTAGAGAAAAGAAGAATAACATACTGTACTCACTGCTTAACTGTGTTTCTAGATCACGCTCATTTCAGGTATATATAAATATATAAAATAAATATATATATACACGCATATAAAGCCTTTAAAGTATTCCTCATGTTGATTAATAGAATACAATATCGTCGGTATATTGCAAGACATTGTAAAAGCACAATTTGTGGGGCACTGGTGGAGTTCAGTTGGTTGAGCAAGCGCCCCATGTCCCGAGGCTCACAGCTGAGTTGTTGGGGGTTCGATCGCTTTGCTCAAGGGCACCGTAGCTGTACTTAAGTAGTGACCTGGTCAGAGGAGCTGCTTGTCAGTAGGCAAGGCAGGGCAACTGCTTTGGGCCCCCAGCCAGTAAGGGCCCTTCGAATGGCTGACAAACTTTAAACCACAGCATTGCCTCAAATTTTTGCAAATTTTGCAATGGCAGTAGGGGGGCCCCGTCTTAGAGCACTCGCTCTCTGCTCAGCGTTGCATGCATTATTGCTGTGAAAACCAAAAAATGTGTCAATGAAGGAAAATGAAGAGGAATTATCTGTCTGGGAGTGAAAGAGAAAGAAAGAGGAAAATCATAATTAACGCTGGTTGGATGGGCCCCCAATGAATTTTTGCCTAGGGCCCCAACAGACCCGAGAATCACCACCGGACCTGGCACCTCTCCAGCAAACATACCATACTGTAGTTCGGGACTGGGACTGAAACCCTCGACCCTCTAGTTCCCAGCACAAGCCAGACTGAGATACAGCTGCCCACCAAAAAAAGTTCATCAAGTTTGTACAAAAGCAATCGACTTGATCAAGGTATTAAGATCCTTACCGGAGTGTAAAAATGTAAAACACTCACCCATTGGCCAAAAATGTAAAACACTCACCCATTGGCCAACATTCACTCCTTCAGTGGACGGTGGACGATTCGTTAGTTAAGTTAAATAAATGAGTCAGGATAGGTAATGCCTTTTAGATGACCCTGTAGACAGACAATAAATGTATTTTGAAGGTAATACTGTTTTGAAACATTATTTGGGAATTTTACAGAAAGCATTATTTGCATAATAACATTTTGAATCCCAGTATAAGCTTGAATTTCCTGCTATGAGAGGGTGGGGGCTGCACTGCTTGGACACTCAATAAATCCACGACTTATCATCTGATTTTGATTCTGTGTACAGATATTACTTGTACACAGAATGGTAATGCAAAGTTCTGTTTTCACAAATCAAGGCTCTTTTGACTTTTCTGTTACAGACGTTTTGTGTCTTCATTTACACTCGTCCTAACCATGCATGTTCTGCTGGGTGCAGTGATCTGACAGATAAACAGAAACAGCTACAGGTGATAAATCTGCCAAATGTTGCCTTATTGCAATGAAAGGAACGTATAGGTGTCTGGTATTTATCTTTACAATATATCTTCTTTTTTGTTATTGAAAGACCAAAAACAGCACAGCAGGAGAAACAAAAACAGTAAGTATTGAGTTTCGTTCACACAACATTTCAATAATATTTGGATACCTCACTTCACTTGTCTTAAAGCAATATCACTCCGAACCGTAACCATGAGCAACCTTAAAGGCAAAGTGCATCATATCAAACAGTTACCCTTGCTTTTGTATGCGAAGTACAAAATACAAGTTTAAATGAAGTTAGCCTATATCATCTCTAAAAAGATCTATAAAATAAAAATCAATTAATTCAGCAACGTCATGCTCATTTGCACGAGCTCTTCCATTAAATCCACTCCAGCCTGCTACAGAGTGGCACACGCAGAAAATATATGTTTAAGCATACATTACTCCTTCTTAAAATATACACCGCATGCATCAAATGGTGAAGCGTGTCAACACAATAACACGTCTTCAGCCCCTTTGTTCAGTCTTCACACTCTGCACACTCTGCAATAATAATAAAGCACAGTATTTTGTAAACTATAGCATATCATTTAGTGACATCATCACAAAGCCGCATAGCAATTTCAACTTCAGGCAAACCTGTCAGGCACAGGAGGGCCTGCTTTTCACGGGACAGGAATATGCTTCACTGCTACAACCGTAAACAACTGTTTTGACATAATTGCTGCCCTGAGAGTGCACAAAGAGGAGAATGAACCCTTATTTATGAGAGTCTTCAGCATCCCAGAGGCCTGTTTCCCCCCCCCCCCCCCCCCCCCCCCCCCGGTGATGTGTCATTAGAGAGCAGGAACACAGCAGGGTGCCGCGAGAAAAAATGCAAACATTATCGTTCTGGGTTAGCTATTCCCTAATGGCATAATGTGTCTTTTATTGCTCTCCTAGGCGTAATATGTTGCTCGCACTGTACTGAGAGTTTCTAATGCAAAATGTGCAAAGAAAAACAAGCCGATTTGACAGCACTGTCGGCAAGAGGTGAACCCTCTCTTCTCTCTTTCCGCACAGCAAGGCAGCTTTTCATTTCATACAGTGTCATGATGTTACGATTCAGTGGACAGTTGATTGTTTTTCTCCCTCACTTATGAAGTGGAGCGATGAAGAGGCAGGAATTCAGATTGGAGAGAGAGAGAGAGCTGTCAGAACATCCTTCAAGCTCTGCATTGGATTAAAAAAAAGGATGAATGTTCTGGAAGTGTTCAAGGCCAAAGTGAGCGGTGAGAGGAATCTGTTGATTTGCTAATGGAGCAGAGGTGGCAGCGAATCTAGAGCATCCTGTGTGCAAAAAAACTCCTTTCTCTGACCTCTTTTTCTTCCTCTTTTATATATATTTTACTCTTTTTACACCTGGACTACATTCTCTACTTTCCCCTCTTTTCCTTTGCTCTCCAAACTTTGGACTCCCCCCCCCCCCCCCCTCCTTTGTTTGTCTGTGCATACATTCATTTTCAAACCACCACATCTGACTAATATTTCCCAAACCCTTCAGCATCCAATTGTTACATCCCCGTCTGCTCTGAAGATGCAGGCACAAGCACATTGTACACGCAAAAGGAAATGTCCTTCCAACAACAAAATTACACTTGGATAAAAAACAAGCATGCACGCTCTCAAGTGTACAAATACATGCTGGAACACACACACACAATCACACACACACACACACACACACACATATACAAATAGGTGTTCTCACAAAGCTTGCAAATTCCATTACACTTCAAAACGCAACCCGAAAAAAAAAGGATTTGGGTTAATTTGGTAAACACAGGGTCAGAGCTGCCACAAGAGCTTCTTGAGAGGAGGTGAGTGTGCACAAGCTTTAATGTGTGTGTGTGTGTGTGTGTGTGTTTGCACATGTGCACATACATGTGTGTGTGTGAGGAAGAAACGCTGACTGTGTGAAGCGGAGAGTCCTGGCGGCGGCGGCAGCAGCAGTCTAAAGCCAGCCTCTCTGTGCAGAGATAGCGCTTCTTTCTCATTTGCTCTGGCCCTATTTTAATAATAGCTGTGCATAAGTAATTTCTAAAAGGCCAGGCAGGCACATGGGCGTGGGTGGAAGAGGGGGGTGGGGGGGTGGGGGTGGAAATTAAACTCATTTTATCTGTGAGCAGGTGGATTCCTATTTATCATTAACATGCATAGAATTTGCACAATGTTATTTCTTGCTGCTGCTACTGATGGAACGTCATCCAAATAATGTCGAAGGAGGGTCTGGCTCCCCCCCCCCCCCCCCTCCTGCTTATGCTGGAGTGAAATTCATAGATAAAAGTACTAGGTTTTTTTTTTTTTTCTCGCAATTTTCTGCAAACGGAAACTAATTCTGGGAAGCTTCTTATTACAGTGCAGGCTCATTTGGTTTGCATTAAAAGAGGGACAGGAGCGACATTAGGATTTCTGCCAGATTTCCAGGAGATGCTCCAACATTTGCTCTTATATCATTAGTAACGCCCCCCCCCCCCCCCCCTCCTCCTCCTCCTCCTCTTCCTCTACTTACAGAAGCCCCCCATTCCCTCTTTCAACTTGCATTAAACAATCTCTGCTCATTATTGGCCCAATAATAAAACTGGAATATATTTAACTTCCTGATTTAGATCCTATCAAAATATTGGAATGTAAATGTTTAATTTTGGACGCATGATATGGAGGCTAATAATTGTGGTTTTTATCTCTTTTATTTTAGCATAATTCAACAGCAAGATTATTTGTCTTTTTTTTTTTAAATTAGTGCTTCTAAAAGAAATTTTTCCCGGAATGATTGAAGCTGTTTTTTATTTAATTCTGGCCTAAAATAAATCCTAAACTAACACCAGTCCTATAGTCATTGCTTTAATATTTATGTTAACTGATGGATGGTTTGGTCTTTGAAATATCAGAAAACTACGTCACACACTTGTGTTTATAAAGCCCCAAATGACTGATTGGAACTGCTTTGCATTTTTACTTGAATGATGCAAAAATAATTGACACAGTTTATAAGAGATGAATCTCAACACATCACCAATTAAAAAGCAACAACGATCAGATTTCAGATAAGGACAAAGAGAACGAAGACCGTCGCAGTTTTCTAAAATCCAAATACAACACAGAAATAATAATCTTTTGAATCTGTGATCAACAGATTAGGTAAGACACTTCATGTCATTGTATGCATCCAACGTCATGTTGACAATCAGCCCAGCAGAAAGAGACAAGAAAAACAAGAAGGTAAAAGTGAACAACAAGAGCAAACAACACACATCGTATAAAAAGTACTAAGTGGTTTTGCACATATTGTCCATATTGCAGCAGATTCAAAATGCAGTATATTGAACATTACTGCATAAAAAGAAAAAGAGAAGAGAAGTTCAAAAAGTGTCTTTTTTTCCTTTACAAAATGACTAAAACATGAATCAATAAATCAATGATCACGTCAACTCCTTTCTTGTCTAACGCTCTTTTTTTATCTGTTAAATGCTTTATATGTGATTTTTTGATCCAGCAGATGTCGCCCTTGAGCACCAGCATGAAACCAAAACAACTCGCGGTGCATTGTTGTGTTAGCATGCTAATGCTAGCAATCTTTATTATGCTCGTATCTTCACACTGCATGTAAATTTACCTGAAATGAGCGTGATCTAGAAACACAGTTAAGCAGTGAGTACAGTATGTTATTCTTCTTTTCTCTAGTCCCTCAATTAAACAACTTTTATACACGAGGGGAGGAGTCAGCCGGCCGTCCAGGCGATGTAAACAAAGTGAAAATATGACTCGGAAAACTCGGAAGAGAGAGTTATTTTCAGAGGATATACTTGATTTCTATTACAGTTAAGTGTGAAAAATCGCATATAAAGCCTTTAATAACCTTTTAAATGTACATTTCAGAGATCAAACGGACACTTTTGAATCCGTTCCTGTCATCTCTGCATCCAGGACCATGTGTTGTCATGTAGTGGAACAACATCACTTTATAGAGGGGGGGTGGGGGGGGGTCACTGGAGATCCGTCTGCAGGCAGGATTAAGGCTCTCCGTTCCGGACGATGAGGAGCGAGATGATGATGTGTTTCTCTGTCTCCTTTTCTCTGCGCTGACAAATAACAGCATGGCAGCTCATGGCAGCCCCTCAGCTCCTGACAGCCATCCAAAGCAGCCAAGCAGGCAGGCAGTCAGCCATTGTTTTGTAATGTGTTTCACTCTGCCAGCGCTGATCCTTGCTAAGGTACTTACCACGCCATTGTTGTCTAAGTATGCTATTTTCTGGCTGGGCACCTCCACTATAGAATAGGCTGCTTTTTCCCCCCCTTTTCTTTATTCCTCTTCTTTTTTTTTTTTATCCAAAAGAGAGGTTTGTTACAGTCACCGTCATACTAATCCTGCTGTGTGATATGTATATGTGTCAACACAGAGAAAGAGAGAGAGCGAGAGAGAGAGGGGAGTCTTAACCCGGCAGACAAATGGTGTGAATGGCAGAGAGGCAGATAGACAGACAAGTCCCATTCACTCTGTACTATCCCCCCGTGACACCAAATTACTGTTTATCAAAATAATACGAGCTGTATAGTACGGATACTTTAGGAGTGTGTCGTCTAATGCGTCTTCAGTGTGTACAGGCCTCAAACATATCCACCCAGCAGTCAGATTAACAGCGGGTCAGAGGAGGTCTTTTCCACAGCAGAAACGACAGAATGTTTAATTATTTACAGTCAGAAGAGAGTAAAAGTGTTTTACCACGTACATTTGTATAGTGAGGTAAATAACTGCAATTTTTGTTTGATTTTGAACCTAACATTTGGGAAAAGTGTTTTTTTTTTTTTTTGCTGAGAGTTCGATGAGAAAATTGACGCCACAATCAAGAAGCTACAGGTAGAAGTTGGTTAGCTTAGCTTAGCTAGAAAGAAATAAGGGAAAACAGCATCTAAAAAAGTTAGCTATCAGCATCTTTGAAGCGCAACACCACCTTTTAAAAATCATGAGGTAACACTTCTACATTTCATTTTTGAACAGATTAAACAATAAAACATTTGAAACATTAAACAGATTGATATGAGCCTAGCTAGCTTATAGGAAGCACCTATTGATATCTGACACTGGCCAGATACTGAATGAAGTATCTGGTTTGAATGAGTGATCAGGAACAGTCTTGAGCTGATCTATTCCATTTAATTTTATGTTTAGTTCTGAAAAAAGTCGTCATGCATCGGCAATTCAGCTGCCATTTTGCTCGATGAAAGATGGACGATGCTACAGCCGCGGGGAGGGGCTAGCTAGCTGCGAGTTAGCTGTTATTTTGGATGAACATTTTTACTCATGTACACTTTAAATCAAGCTTCATGTTACCTCAGAAAATGGCCACAGTCTCCTCTGCAAAGTTTTGCACACAGCTTTAACACCTAAAGCCGAGGTGTTTATATCAGATGGGTAACACTTAGTATTGATTAATCATCTAAATGTTGTCAATAAGCAATTTCACTCAAATGTCTTGCCATTTGAAAACCTGTACTTCTTCATAATTTGAATGTAATAATAACATTCGTAGAGAATCTTCTAATGCTAGTAAAAGGTTTTCCCAGCAGTGAATTCAAAGAAAGTCCCTGTGTTATTCTAATTTTTAACAGCAAAAGGTGAAGAATAAACAAGCTTTAAAACAACCCATTTTATTTAAAAATTGAAGCATATCGACTCCTCAGGTAGGGTCAGAACCCCACATTTTCCAATAGACCACAGAGGGTTCTTCAGTGTCATCATGGTTGTTTTGAACGCGACATCGACTACATTTAACCAACAGCTTTTCTCTCTGTTGTGTGACGTGTCACTGCACAATCTGTTCTTTAATTAAACTCCACTCTGACACCTTTTATTTTCCCCTTTTCTGGTGAAGTGTGCGTATTTCCTTCACCTCATTCTGAAGCCACTGGAACAGAAAATCTGTGGGAGCGTTAATAAGCCTAATATAGAAACATATTTGAACCCTGCTCCTCCACTAAGTAGATTATAAACATTTATTATAGCATGTTATCATAATATCCTGCACAGCATATTGCAAAACTTCAGTGGGCCAGTTTTTCTCCCGGTGCAGGGGAAGATCATAGTTAATTCAGCAGCGTTATGGTAATGTAGAGGTCCCTATCGGTGGCGGCATCACACATACTAACAAGCTTAGGATAAGCTCAGCTTGGAATGGTATGAGGTTTGAATTTCTGGAACCAGTGCGCTCTCTGCAGCCAAATCTCACTTCAGCAGAAACCAGTGGGGTGATTCCTCTGCTTAAAAAATTAGTGCTAGTGCATATATTTTTTTTGCAAGGAAAGGAGGTTTGGTACCTTGCAAGGAGAAAAAAATGCACTGTATGTAAAAAAATATATATTTTAAGGATGGCAAAAATCGTCTTGAGAGGGCTAATCAGCTGGCAGCTCTGAAAAGCCTGTAATGTGCATTAAGAGATTTAGACAGAGCGCAGAGGTAAAGCCGCGCAACATTGTTGACTCATTTAAAGATGCCAACATCTCAACTTTGTGCACTGTTAACAAATGCACTCATGTTAAGTTGGTGTACTCTGCACTTCTCCTGTCTCTGTAAATCGCAGTGTATCTGCCATAAGCATGTTAGGCCCCAGGGCTCATCAGCACCATGTGATCCCAAAGGCAAGGCTGCCTCTGTGAGACAACATGCTAAATCCTGTTTGTGAGACTCGACTGCTCTCAGCTCTTAGACTAATCTAACCACCCTCAACCTCACAGCGCAGGAGGAGAGATGCTGTCGATCTGAGCCGAGAGGAGAGGAGAGGAGAGGAGAGGGAGAGCAGGAGAGGAGAGGAGAGGAGAGGAGAGGAGAGCAGGAGAGGAGGGAAGAGGAGATAAGAGGAGCAAAACTCAGCGATACTTGGCCTTATGGTTCAATATGGTCAAATGTTTACCATCAGGTTAAGAAAACGGGAGTTTGCATATAAAAAGTGCAAAGTGCTTTTTTTGGGGTGCAAACAGCTGGATGTGTTTTTATTGGTTTTAAAGAAAAGGTAAGATGGAGACATACCTTCGCTTTTTAACAGAATACAAAGCATAAACAGAATGGTAGCTCAAGTTTTTTCCAGGAAACTGAATGAACAACACAAGTCCGTAACTCTGAAGAAGAAAAAAACAAAGAGAACAGATTTATTATTATGGAGAGACCATGAGGTGATTGTGAAGCCTAACAAACCATTATTGGTTACTCCTGTACATATCACATAAGGAGAGAGATATCTCCTGTCTTCTCCTCTCGGCTCAGATCGACAGCATCTCTCCTCCTGCGCTTTCAAAACTCATCAAATCTGCTCCGACAATCCTTTTAATGTGTCATCAAATCTTACTGCAGCAACACTCATCAGCTGATGCACTGACTGAAGAAAGCCTGAAACATTCCCTGAGGCCCGTTCTTTTGAACCCCTGCACATCTTTCCCCTTGTAATGCATATTGGAGTGTAAAGAAAAGTTAACATTTTAGAAATATGAGTAAAGGACAAGGAGAGGTCTCAATCTTACAGTCCAAAGATCCTAAATTTAGTGATCTTTAAAGCAGATAAAATAAAGAATCATAAACAAATGTGAAGCATTAAGTAAAGAATAACTGCAGTTGTTGCGTTAAAAATAACTTTAATGAATTGTGTGTCGATTGACAGATGGAATAACCAGCCATTCGTTTCCTCTTTATTTATATTACAATATTGGATGATTACTCTGACTCAGTTTCTTTTTTTAAACAGTGCTTCACATTTTCCTTGTACAGCTTCTAATAGTGTGCAAAGAGTGAAATACTTTAAAAAAGGTATCATACTGTGGCTTCCATTTGCCGCATGACTCAATTCCTGGTATCTTATTGTTTTAGGCAATGTTTCCATCCATCCTTTATCTACAGCCCGTGTCCCCTTCAGGGTCGCATGGGGCTGGAGCTGATCCTAGCTGTCTTTGGGTGAGAGGCTGGGTACACCCTGGTCTCTGGTCACCAGTCACTCAAAGGGCTGACACACAGAGACAGACAAACATGTATGACACTCACACCTTAGAGTCATCAGTTATCATAACAAGCATGTTTGTGGTCTGGGGGATGAAGCTACTCACATCTAAGGAGAGTTGTCAGACTGGCGTTCAAACCAAGAACCTGTCTCTCTGTGTGTCTGTGTGTCTGTCTGTCTGTGTGTCTGTCTGTCTGTCTGCCTGTCCATCACTGTCTGTCTGCCTGCCTGTCTGTCTGCCTGTCTGTCTGCCTGTCCATCATTGTCTGTCCGACTGTCTTTCTGTCTGTCTACCTGTCCATCACTGTCTGTCTGTGTGTCTGTGTGTCTGTCTGTCTGTCTGTCTGTCTGTCTGCCTGTCCATCACTGTCTGTCTGCCTGCCTGTCTGTCTGCCTGTCTGTCTGCCTGTCCATCATTGTCTGTCCGACTGTCTTTCTGTCTGTCTACCTGTCCATCACTGTCTGTCTGTGTGTCTGTCTGTCTGTCTGTCTGCCTGTCTGTCTGCCTGTCCATCACTGTCTGTCTGTCTGCCTGTCTGTCTGCCTGTCCATCACTGTCTGCCTGTCTGTCTGTCTGTCTGCCTGTCTGTCTGCCTGTCCATCACTGTCTGCCTGTGTGTCTGTCTGTCTGCCTGTCTGTCTGTCTGCCTGTCTGTCTGCCTGTCTGTCTGCCTGTCTGTCTGTCTGTCTGTCTCTTCATTCTCTCTAAATGATAATTCAGAACATCACACATTTGGCACTTGTAGGAGGTCTCGCGGAAAAATTAATTAATGCAAACTCCAAGTGCTATCGAAATTATACATTTGGAGCGCAGGCAGACACAGATACAGAGAGAAAGAGATGTGAGGATGCTCTGGTCTCATTAAGAGAGCAGGCAGAGTGGAATTAGTCTGAATATAATGACAGGCCACACTATCTCATGTAAAAACAGCCCTGTTTTCCTCTCTCATTCATTGGCACTAGTAATTAGTTTTGGCCCTAAAACTGTCACCCTTTACTCTAGAAAAAGGCAGATGTGATTTGAGGTGCAATTTAATCTTGCTTTAATGAAGAACTAATGGACGCATTGCAAATTACTTTTCCTCCCCCCCCTCCTCCTCTTTCTCTCTCTCTCTCTCTCTCTCTCAGCCCTCTGTGTGATTGAACAGGGGCTTGGGAGGGGGGGGGAAAAATCTATTTCCTGCTTTTGAAAAGATCAAGAGTATCTTTGATAATGGGCGAGAGCGTCACCGGCAGCTTCATCGCATCGAGCCAACAAGCTCCTTTTACCCGAATCACAATTCAGTGGAGAGGAGGCCACAATTAGTGACAAAGCACGGCGAGGGCCCGGGCGAGCTAGAAAGCCTTTGGGTGCTCCAGGCTCCTTGTTAGAAAAACGGGCCCTGGAGGTGTCACGCAGGAACAATGGAGTCTGATAAATTACCCAGCTCAAAAAAAAAAAAAGATGTACTACTAATTTTCAATTACACCTATAATGCATTCCCGATTGGAGAGAGAAATTGGACATGTGTGGAGGAGAACAAACACTCATAGGCTAAATACATCGCTCTGTGTTTGTCACAGTGTATTAGCAATAAATGACACGGTGTTTAAGGCAGCATGCTCACAGGTGAGGTGGAAAGAGAAAGAGAAGATGGCGGCAAATAATGTCTCGTCATTACATTTGAGGATAATAACGGCAAAAAAGACGACAATTGCATTCTTATCTAATTTAGACTAATTTAGAAAAAAAAGGCTGTTTGGAAAAGGAACATTTGTACAGAAGAGAGAGAAGAGATTTTGAAGTCTGTGTTAGTGTGTGTGTGTGTGTGTGTGTGTGTGTGTGTGTGTGTGTGTGTGTGTGGGCTGCTGCTCTCTAAACCACTTAAGAGACACTGTGTTACAAACTGGCATTGCTAACGGATGATGTTGTAGAGAATATATCAAGGCCAAATAATGGTCCTTGAAATGGGTGAAAAGGGGATGTGAGAAGTGAGGAGGGTCAGACATGTGGAACATGTGTATCCTTCCTTCTGTGTGTGTGTGATTGCGTGTGTGCGTGTGTGTGTGTGTGTGTGTGTGGTGTGTGTGTGTGTGTGTGTGTGTGTGTGTTTGACTACAGCAGCAGCAGCAAGGCAGAAAGCCTAATGGGAGTGAGCTTAACTCTTGCACACAGCCATGGCTACATATCTGATTACTGGGACCAGTAATTTTCTTCCCTTAAATAAGGAAGAAATTGGATAGGATGAATGAAATTTGGCTGCCATATTGCTGTGATGGTGCAGCAGGGAGATTATGTGTTTCACATAATCGTTCATCATTTCCCCCAACCAGTGTTCAGGCTTAGCATAATGGAATTGGTAAACTGGTTTAAATCAGAACGTGAGAACAGACTCTCGGGCAGACTGTGAGGGTCTGTGGTAATGTCTTCAGACCGAGCAGAGTATTTTTTTTTAGCACAGCACACACACACACGGAGTGACACACAGAACGGACACTTCAGAAACCACCCTCACTTCTGCAGCATCCCACAGTCACCAACTTCAAAACATACCTTCAAACTATCATGTTAAACATTTGATTTGATTTGTATTATGTCTATTAAGAAGCCTTTCACATGCATTGATAACAACTTTGTAGATTATCATGTTTTCATTGTACTGAATATACATTTTACATGATAAATAAGACAAAACTATGGAGCTGAAAACCTTACAAATGTTTTATGGGTCAATTCAATGCTAAACAGTACACTACCACTTTAATAAACAAAGGGTTTTTGCACATCTGCATATTGCACATGGGGTAACTACTTCCACTTTAGGGTTTCTCTTTAGTGGGACCAAAGTTTGTGTTCTTTTTCTTGATTGCATAAGTTTGTAAACTGACTTATAATTGTCTTCTTTATCAAATTCTATGAACTGGAGTTAAACAGACGATACTGTTTATTAAACTTACCTTTTGAGTGTCTTTTGGTTTTTTATTATCTGAAACAACTCGAGGAGGCGGTGGTGGAATAAAGAAAAAGCTGGATATTATAATGGTTACTCTTTTGCACATTTTTCTGTTTGTAAATGACATAACAACTGATGTCTGTCTTTGTAGCAAATTATGATTTTTGATCCTGTCTAAACCATGAGAAGAGAAAGTGCAAAGAAAAACGACAGATACCAGCAATCATAGAGTATTTTATGAGAATTCAGTTCCTCAAGGAAGTTTTTGACTTAACTGATGTTTTTAAATACTTGAAAATGTTTGCCATGGAGACAATAATTATCAATCAATCATAGGAAAGAAGGTATCTGCTAAAACTTAAAACAGCATCACCAAGTAAAACGAACTCAAATGGTTGTTTTTTGTACCATTAAAATGTATCTGTTCAACCTGGGATGATAAATACTTCAATCTTTCTTTTTTTTTTTTTGGTGTCGAGACGTTGCTTTGGAAATATCTGCATGAGTGAATATTTTATTTTCAAGACTGCGCAGATGTTGCATTCATTTTTCCAAACCCACGACGTCTTTTAATCTTTTTTAAAGCCAAACTTGACCGTTCTCAACTTCATGTTACTTCTGCTTGAATTATTTCCTCTTCTAAAATGCCAGTATTGCTTTATTTCCAGGCCTGGCTTTGGCTTGAATGTATAGATGTTCCTCGTGTCCCTTTGAGCTTTGTGGTGTAACTCTGGTATGCAGGCTCACGGTGGAGCTACATCAGATAATAACTATCTGATAAACAGCAGCAACAGTCCCACAGGAGGAGAACTGTTGGCCACTAGGTGTCACAGTGGTTGTTTCAAAGAGACGAGGCCAGCGTCTGCTCTCTGTTTCAGTGACTACTCCTCAGTGTGCAGTCTGATGTGTGTTTGTCTTGACGCAGCCGTGTATGAGAACTTGTCAAAAATGAACGACAAATATCTCAGGCTTTTTGAATAATCAAAGTATCTTCAACTATTCAAAAGCTGCATTTTTTAATGAATGGAGGGTCATGTTTATTTTAATTAAAGCTATAAGGTGGAGATATTTTGAGTCAATTTAAGACATAAAAATGTCGGCTTTGTATTTAAAAGATTGAACAGTTTATCACATTTTCATCTGTATATGAAGACCTGCTTTAATATGTGAAGCAAGCCAATTAGAATAGATTTGAATATGTTTATATTTTTCTATATATATATATTATATATATATGTATATATTTCTGTTTTTCTATTATATTTTTAAGCCCAAGTGTTTCCTTGTTATAGTAGGAAACAGGACCTTGTAAAATGAATGAAAAACACAACACAGTATGTCATTTCTTCAGCTGGCACACACTGAGGAAGGCATCCAATAATGTCTGTCTTCTGCATAACAAAAGAGATGAAGAAAAACTGAAACTCAGAGGGCTCATTTTAGCCTGTTGACAGTTGGATATTTTTCTGTGCTTGTTGTTTTTTAAATTCTGATTACAATTTGTAATACTGGGGTGGGGTATGTAATTTTACTTTATTGTTAGTGCTTTCTGTAGTATACTGAATATCTAAACGGAGAGTTGGTGCTCTTTTACGGGGTCCGTTATGTTCTGCTACAATGTTTATACCGCAGCCCAGAATGGACAAACAAAACACCGGCTCAAGAGTTTCATATAGGGATCATAAGTTCCTCTTTGCAATATGCAACCTCACCACTAGATGGCAATTCATTCAACACACTGGTCCTTTAATGTGTCCGATAAACAACGGTGAGTGTGGTGAATACTTTTTATATTTACATGTCACTTTATAACAGGAAGTAATAAACTTTAGTCAAATGAATCTGGATGAGTTAACCTGTGGATACATCATACTGAAAGATAGAGCCAATCAGAACAGAGCAGGAGATAAGTGACTGTATACACCGTATAAGTCATTTATGTATACATTGTATTTCAACTGTGGACTAAATGTATAAAATTGAGCCTACAGAAATCATCCCATCATAAAACTTATGTTATCTTACCCAGATGTGTTCTTCTTTATTGACTTGTTTAAAAACAACTTTATTTTTACTGTATCAGAATGAAGGATGATTCCCGTAACCATCTTTGTAAATACAGACATTTTCCATTTTTTTTCACAGCTCATTGTATCTCATCAGATGGAAAGCCTCATTTTAAAATGTGTTGTGAGGTTTAACACTGCAGGTCCATCTGGGTCTTAAGTTTGAGAGTGACTGAACCTTAGATATTTTTACTCAAATAAAGATAAAGTCATAAAACACAAGTTGGAAAAACAAGATTTGTACACACCAGTGTTTTAATAATATATATAATTATATTTTTTAACAATTACAGAATGCTAACTATAACATTATCTTGTGGACACTTAATAAAAACATGTAGTGTCCATGTGTGTCAGGTTCATGAGATTAAAGCAGTTCAAAACAAGGGGCACTCCAACTGAGCAAAATATGATCCTGCTGTTTCCCCTTTCAAATCAAACATGTTGTTAATTGACTGTTTGGCTTTGGTGGAGGAAGTGTTACATCTTTCAATTCAATCAATCAATCAATTTTTATTTGTATAGCGTCAACTCATAACATGTGTTATCTCGAGACACTTTACAAAAAGCAGGTAAAATACCTTACTCTTTGTCTGTTAACATTACAAAAGAGCAGGTAAAAAGACCTTACTCATTGTTATGTTACAAAAAGCAGCAAGCATCTTTACTCAATACAAAGTAGTAATACTACTATCTTTATGTAAACTGAACAAATAATACAAGTCTTTACAAACAGAAAGACAACATTGAAGAATAAGAGTTTAGGGTTCTTCAAGCGTCAAAAGTAAGCATACTATAAAGTCACTATAAAGAGAAATCCCCAGCTGTTATATTATTACAGTTTATTATTAATTCATTGATCTTACACATGTATTTTCTTAACAGTACTTTGGACAGCAGTAGTATAGTCGCACCTTTCTGCAAATGTATTTCATTTAGTTATAAATTGATGAAAATGTCCATCTACCTACCTGCTATTATAACATTTTTTCCTATTAACACAATGGGGAAATGTGTGAAGGCCCATATAAAAGTAGACTGACATCATACATCATCCATAACTTTATACATAATAAAAAACAAATTATACACATTGATAGTGCTGTTTTTATTTATATCTGGACTGCTCATCTTCAATGTGAAAATGTTTACTTCATTTAGGACTAAAAAGTTTTCATTTCTGTATCACCTTGATTGTGGTTGGATGAGAAGTATAAACATATACCATTCTGACACCCTATTGGTTTGTACGCGATCCATCGCACCTGCACATGACACAAATCACGTCACACTCCAGCAAGGAAATAGCAGACGTATGTAGCCTAGTACGAAGATGTCCGTGGCAGAGACTCAAGAGAACTCGAGCGAAATGTCCCAAGTTTGTACATTTACATTCCAGTAAAGGCTATTGATAACATGCCTCTGAAGTTTGACTTTTGGCACCACTACAATACTTATAGGACACTAGTCATCATATCTTCCACTCCATGAAACACATGTTAATGCTCAGTAGAACACATATATGGTTCTTTCATGTATTTGCATTGTACTAAAATGCATTCATTTTCAATGGTCATAAATGCGGCTGAAACAGGTGCATCCCACATTTTTCAACATTAACATTTTAATATAACATTAAAGTCATTATGGCCTTTAGAAAAATGTTTTTTTGGGGAGGTGGGGTAGTGCACTATAGGCCCCTGTGGCCTTTAGGGGCCTTTAGCTTTTAAGCTTTTCTAGTTTTGAAACCAGTACTTTTACACTTTTACTTGAGTAAAAAGCTTGAGTTGATACTTCAACAGAAGTCTTTTTAAACCCTAGTATCTATACTAGGTATAGATTAGGGCTGGGTAATATATCGAGTTTTTAAGATATATCGATATATTTTCAAACAAGATATAGGGTAAGACAATATCGTTAATATCGATATAGTTTATGTTGCATTAAAATAACGTTACAGAGGTGCCAGTTCACCTTTTTCTCATCTCACTGATGATGACTGACTGTCTGTCCCTCTTAACCCTGCTCCTCCTCTCTCTCTCTTTTATTGTATTTAAGGAACATTTTTATTTTATAATATTACTTTTTAAATTCACAAACAGGTAGTTTATTTTTCCATGTGTTTTCACTGTTAATAAAATACATATCGATATATATCGAGTATCTCCATTCAGCTAATCAATATCAAGATATGAGTTTTGGTCCATATCGCCCAGCCCTAGTATAGATACTGTACTGTATTATTATTATCATTTAGCATCAATATATATATATATACATATATACTGTACATTCTATATATTTTTATTATATTATTATATTAGTCTATATTATATAACATTTCATTATATTACACTATATTGTTCATATTGCACTATATTATATTATATTATATTATATAACTGCACTCTGCATTACTGTGGTACAACACTGCCTCTCTTCTCTGCTGCTATTTTATCATACCAATCACCATCACTTGTGAATACTTTTGACACCTCTGGTCCTCTTTATGTGCGTCTTGCACCTGAAAGGGTGTGATGCAGTAGAGTGTCATGACACTGAAATACTAAAAAATAAACGTAGGCCTACCTACATTCTTGATTTAAGGACAGAAGGCCTACTGGAGTAAATGTAGGCCTAAACAGTCCACCAACGTGCTTCAGTTAAAAACACTTAATTTGCCTCAGTGGAGTAGAAAAAAAGAAGTGAAATGATAAGAAAATAAACAAGCAAAAAACACCTCAAATGTGTATCTAAGTCGGTATTTATAGATGATTGTAGCTCTGACAGTAAGCAGTCAACACTACCATGGAGCTGTTATCTCAGGATGCCTTTAGGAGCACCTGTCGTCCCAGCATGCTTTGCGTGTCCAATATGGAGGAACTGGCGGTGGAGGTCCGTGGCTCCAACGGGGCTTATTACAAGGTAAATACCTGCTTATCAACACAGAATCAAACACGACAGAGTGTTACACGACACCATAATTTGTATTCAAGGTGTCACTGACCCACTTTAACGGGTTTTCCTGCTCGACCTGGACCCCGGTAACTGTCTGCTGTTAGCCTGTTGTAGCAATGCTAGCCACAGTTAGCATGCTAGGCTAACGTCGCCACTTCTGTCGTCTTGTCACTTTTTTATCAACCTTCCTTTCCACTAAAAAATGTAAGAAACACGATAATACTGATGTTTACAACATAAAAGCGACATATGCTGCTTTTGTTTTTAGTCTATATTGATGTTCGGTTGTAGCTTCACCGAGCTAAAAGTTAGCTAAGTTAGCTATTCTCCGAGTTGACTGTTGACGTCAGAAGATATGACTTTTATAAAATGTTGTTAAGCTTTATATTTACTGTGTAAACAACATGTAGTGTATTATATGTATTCAGTCATTAGAGGGGGTTGAAATCCTTTAATAATAGATCATTCAGTGTTATAAATGTGTCATATAGGAGGCACCACAGCCTGTCTATAATCTGATACTTCTTCATGCAGAAGTTATTTTCTGTGTGTGTTTGTGTGCCAGCTGTTCCCTTCAGTCCTGACCAGCTGGCACGTCCGAAAAGAGGGTCACTGATACCTCAGACTTAAAGAGCTATTTGTAGACCTGCTGCCTGTTACAGTCATTTCTCCTTTCCTCACACCCTGTGTCTCCTTTCCTCACACCCTGTGTCTCCTTTCCTCACACTTCTACCCTGTGTCTCCTTTCCTCACACTTCCACCCTGTGTCTCCTTTCCTCACACTTCTACCCTGTGTCTCCTTTCCTCACACTTCTACCCTGTGTCTCCTTTCCTCACACTTCTACCCTGTGTCTCCTTTCCTCACACTTCTACCCTGTGTCTCCTTTCCTCACACCCTGTGTCTCCTTTCCTCACACTTCCACCCTGTGTCTCCTTTCCTCACACCCTGTGTCTCCTTTCCTCACACCCTGTGTCTCCTTTCCTCACACCCTGTGTCTCCTTTCCTCACACTTCCACCCTGTGTCTCCTTTCCTCACACCCTGTGTCTCCTTTCCTCACACTTCCACCCTGTGTCTCCTTTTCTCACACCCTGTGTCTCCTCTCCTTTCCTCACACCCTGTGTTTCCTTTTCTCACACTTCTACCCTGTGTTTCCTCACACCCTGTGTCTCCTTTCCTCACACCCTGTGTCTCCTTTCCTCACACTTCTACCCTGTGTTTCCTCACACCCTGTGTCTCCTTTCCTCACACCCTGTGTCTCCTTTCCTCACACTTCTACCCCGTGTTTCCTTCACCCTGTGTTTCCTTTCCTCACACCCTGTGTTTCCTTTCTTCTCACTTCTACCCTGTGTTTCCTTTCCTCACACCCTGTGTTTCCTTTCCTCTCACTTCTACCCTGTGTTTCCTTCACCCTGTGTCTCCTTTCCTCACACTTCTACCCTGTGTTTCCTTCACCCTGTGTTTCCTTTCCTCACACTTCTACCCTGTGTTTCCTTCACCCTGTGTTTCCTTTCCTCACACCCTGTGTCTCCTTTCCTCACACTCTGTGTCTCCTTTCCTCACACTTCTACCCCGTGTTTCCTTCACCCTGTGTTTCCTTTCCTCACACCCTGTGTTTCCTTTCCTCTCACTTCTACCCTGTGTTTCCTTCACCCTGTGTCTCCTTTCCTCACACTTCTACCCTGTGTTTCCTTCACCCTGTGTTTCCTTTCCTCACACTGCTACCCTGTGTCTCCTTTCCTCACACTTCTACCCTGTGTCTCCTTTCCTCACACTTCTACCCTGTGTTTCCTTTCCTCACACTTCTACCCCGTGTTTCCTTTCCTCACACTTCTAGTGTGACTTCTACCCTTTCCTCATCTCTTAACTTATTTTCATTTCTCTGCCTTCTCATTTTCCCAATTAACTTCCATCCTTCGAAAAAATCATAGTTGTTTAGTGAAAGAAATGTCTGTGACTATTCTTATCAACTGAAATAACCAAAAGTAAACATGCTCATTGTAGAACAATGTGGTCCCTGTCAAAGTTATTATATCTAGAGAATTAAACATAAAAGTGCATTAGTGTGCTGTAGTTGTTTAAAGTTGTGCAAATGTCACCACTTTTAGACTGTATGGTCGTTATAGAATAATAATGAAGTAGCTTAAGAAGTATGAGAAAGTAACTAATAATATATTCATAAATATAAACAAATAATTGGGAAGTTTATCAAAACATCTCGTTTGAAAGTAACAAGTGTCTTCAGCTGTCAGAAAACAATAAAGTTGCATAAAATACCAATAGAAAGTAGGATGACTTCACATGAAGTATGTGGACCTTGTTACTTTCCTTATCCGCCCAACCCTTGTTTCATGAGTCACTTTGTCCACTTCCCTGCTTGTCAGCTGCCTAGGCTGAATTCTTGAGCTCTATGGCGGTGTGATTCAATGCTTCTGATCAAATGTAATGTATTTGTTATGTAGCTGACAATGCACCCTGACAGAAGATGGCAAAGTGGCCATCTCTAAATAACATATTTTGTAAGCTTCTGAATTAGTGTGAAAGGTTAAATTCTCCGTGTCTTTGTTACTAATCAATAACCTTTAGAGCTTATCTGTGTGCAATTGTATTACTTACTTCTAAACTAATTTTATCATCTTGGTTCACTAATGTTGTGTGGTGGTCTACAGGCAGAAACAGACATACAGTACAGTGGTTTATAAAGTGTGCACACTCAGTGAGCAAGAAGAACAACAACTATAACTAGGGATATGGGGTACGTAGTCATTGTATTTTATTAGTGATTAATCTGTCAGTATGGTCCAATTTTCCTTACTTATAACTTGTGCGATCTATAAATGTTAAAAACAAACAACAACAATAAAAGGGAACATAATCACGATTTGTTTCACCCAGCTTATCCTCACACTATAGAAGCTGGATCCATCAAATGATTAACATTTTTGCTGAACTGTATATTATTTTATTAGCTCATTAGCTTTATTCAATTAGCTTGAAGTCATGCAGCTGTTTAATTTTTTATTTACCCAGAATTGAGATGCCTTCTACCAACCAAAAACAAAAGCTTTGAATGGAGCTTTGTGTTTTATAGCCAAAATCTTTGACGCAGAACACCCTTCAGCAGTGTCTGATGTCAGAACAATTGTCTCTGTTACTTTACAAAATCAACAGGACTTTATTTGACGAGTAAGAACCCCTGCTTTTACCATGAACACTTAAAGTTGTTAAAGTTGTTTAAAAAAACAAGTACGATGATAGGCTAAAGTTAGGTATTCATCTCTACTTTAAAGCTGGACTTAAATTTGTAATTTTGTTTATTTTTAATAAAACCATGGTCCTCTATTACATGCCTCTTATTTGTTTTTATATATCCACCACAAAGGAGAAAACAGAAGAGAAATGTCAGCACATTGTGTATATTTTCTGTCCTGTAGAGTCGGTGTAACTTAAACAGGTGGCACTTAATTTCAGTCAGCTGTCAGGCACTAATGTTCTCCGCCTGTCTGTGTTTCTGTCTGTCATGCAGGGCTTTGTCAAAGATATCCACGATGACTCTCTCACCATTGCCTTTGAGAACAAGTGAGTCTCTCTTTCACCTGTATTCTACCTATTCCTATAACACATGCCAGGTTTTTTAAGGACTACAGTGTTTCAGCCAGGTAAGTCATTCTAATAATATTTTTAGTTGGCAGCCAGAGCGCCAGGTGCCCTTTAATGATGTCAGGATGCCACCGCCCACCGACGGCAAGAAGGACATTGGAGAAGGCGAAGAGGTGGAGGTGAGGATGACACACACACACACATAAAGTCTTGTTTTTACCCCTTTCTCGCTGTTTCTCACTCGGTTTCTCTGTCTCACCATCCCAACAGATTTTGTCCAGAGCCAATGATCAGGAGCCTTGTGGTTGGTGGTTGGCTAAAGTCCGCATGATGAAGGGAGATGTGAGTGTTGGTCTGAATAAAATAATTTCTAAATGATAAATTTCAAATTGATGCTAAAATAATTTGTGCTGCTAGATATAATATTATACCCGATGACTTTCTGAAAGTTGAGAGTTACGTGAAGATAGCTAACGTGGTGAAAAGATCGTTTTTGTTATTTTGAAGGTGAAAACCTGCTTTTCACAATTGTGTATATATTGGCTACTATAGTTGAGCCTGTCTTTCTATTCAGTTCTATGTGATAGAGTATGCAGCCTGCGATGCAACGTACAATGAGATCGTGACCTTTGAGCGTCTGCGTCCAATCAACACCAACAAGGCCATCACCAAGAACTCCTTTCACAAGTGCACTGTCCCTGTTCCTCAGGATCTACAAGAAGCGTATGTTCAGAACATTTACACTAATGCTATCACAAATCTATAATTCAGATATTAGTTTCCCCCAAATAATGAATGATAATAGGAATTTATAAAAAAAGATTGTTATGGTAATTTAAGAGCTCTGCATTTCTGCTTCATTTAAAGATGAAAATACAAGTTGGCATAAAGGATTCTGAAGTTTAAACTTATACTTTTTTTTTCTTATTTTGCAGATGCCAGAATGAGAATGCCCATAAGGAATTTAAGAAAGCTGTGGGAGCCCTTCGCATCTCATACTGCGCTGACACCAGCCAACTAGTGATTATGGTAACTGTCTTAATGTCACTCTGTTATTACATTTGAATATTTATTGTTGTATCTACACTACTACCGGATATGTTTAACTATGTCCTGCTTGATATGTTTGTCCAGCGGATGACTCAGCCATTCCTCTAGTTGTCAAGGTAGCAGTCTCTAATGATAATCTAATGCTAATTCTTGTTTTACTTTTCTCTCTCTGTGTGTGCGTTTGTTTGTCTGTGTGTGAACAGTCCATGAATGAGGCGACAGTGAAGCGTGTGTCTTTGCTGAGTGACATGCACCTGCGCAGCATCAGGACCAAGCTGTTGCTTATGTCACGCAACCATGAGGCAACAAAACACCTGGAGGTCAGTCTGTAACAACATCTTCATGGTTGTCCCGTTACTCGTGACCTGGTCACATAGGCATGTAAGAGGTCAAACTTAAACTAAAGACAACAAAAGTCATCAATTATCAGAATCTGTCCTCTTTAAAATCTGTAATGTCCTCAAAAATCACATACCAATCAGGCGCTGATAACCAAATGTTTAACTTGTTAAGAAAAATAGCTACTAACAGAATACAATTTCTGTTTTTGCAGAGCTCCAGGCAGCTGGTGTCATCCTTCCAGGAGGAGTTCACGGTGAGAACGGATCTGATGGGCCTGGCCATCGGCAGCCACGGCAACAACATCCAACAAGCACGGAAAGTTCCAGGTGTCACTGCCATCGAGCTGGATGAGGAGACTGGCACTTTCAGGATCTATGGAGAGGTAGGAGGGTTTTGTATGGGTGAAGGACTGGTTTTACAATGGAGAAAAGTAATCAATTAACATTATTCTTTAATAAAACAAATGTTTGGGAACACATTTAATCTTGTTTGAATAATGAAACTAGTGTTGTGAATAGCGTGCATTTGTGTCTTTTTACAGTGGGTGCGGTTTTTTGGTTATCTTCCGTGGTTTTGATAATTTTTTCTTTATAAATAAGTGACTGTAGTCGTGAGCTGAATGTCCTTATTGTGTGGCAGAAGATACAGATGTTGGTTATGCGTTCGTGTTTGTCAAACCTAAATTAGAAAAAGTAACAAAAAAGTAACCCTGTGTTGTCTTTCAGTCAGCAGAGGCAGTGAAGAAGGCCAGGAACTATTTAGAGTTCCTGGAGGACTCTGTCCAGGTCCCAAGGAACCTAGTTGGTATGTTGACACCATAAAAGAACCTACTAAAATAACATTACACTTCTCAAAATGCAGGATATGTCATATGGCTACTAGTCACCTCCTCATCTTTTTCTCTGCTCTGTGACTCTAGGCAAAGTGATCGGTAAGAACGGCAAGGTCATCCAGGAGATTGTGGACAAGTCGGGCGTGGTGAGGGTCAGGATAGAAGGAGACAATGACAACAAGCAGCCCCGACAGGAAGTAAGCCTGCTACAGCCACATCTTTTACTGCTACTAATAAAGCTGATTTGTAGACTGATCCATTTTTATTTGCTTTGTATGATTGAATTTTAAGCTTTTCTTTCCACTCTGTCTACGTCAGCCCCATACTAACATGTGTGTTGTGTTTTTTTGTGTTTTGTCGACACAGGGAATGGTCCCCTTCACCTTTGTCGGTACTAAGGAGAGTATTGGCAACGTCCAGGTCCTGCTGGAGTACCACATCTCTTACCTCAATGTAAGGAGATCTACAGTATGTATACATAGCTGTCTGTGTGTGCGCGTTTGTGTGCTGAATTGGGATGACGAAAGGTTGATTTTGAGACATGTTTGTTTTGTTTTCCTTTCATGCTAAAGCTTTATACACTACATGCTGCTTCTTAATCCATTTTCTGGCATAATTAATTAGGCAGGTGGAAGTTGCAAAAAAGACATGTTTGATTTATCTCTATAAATAAGTTTGTAAAACTAAACAGAAGTACCTCTTTTGTGCTGTGCCGGTACTCAAAGTGGTAATACATGAAACCAATCTGTAATGTAAATTCTATTAGACGAATAGTATGTACCTTAGGATATTCCTACAAAACGGAAAAAAATGGGTTCTCAGACCTGCACAAAACTCTATTAATACTCCCTTTTTTGTTTGCCATAAATATAAGGTCAATTTTAGGATTAGAGAAATATTGCATGGTTGAAGCAGTTGCCTTGCCTAGAATACTGGTTTTCCTAGTTTAATCAAAAGTGATTGAAGTCATACACTATTGTTAATAACATAAAAAAGTTACCTTTTTTGAGAAAAGTCCAAGATGTTTTGGGGACCTTTATTTGTTTAATCTACCGAGGTCACTAAATTCACCACGGGGTGAAAAGTATTCAGATCTCTCCAACCTCTGTAGGTCAAAAACAGCTTGTTGAAGCATCAGGAAAAACTAACAAATTCACATTTTTAGGCTAAAAAGTTTAGCCCATTTTGATGCAGTCTTATAATATCTGTCTTAATTATCTACAAATTCATAGTGATGGGTGAGGAGGAAACCCCTGCACAAAGAGCAGGAGTGCAAGGAGCACACAGGACTGAAGTTTGATAATCATCAACCAGATATTGACTACAAGTTTCTAACATTATCCAGCTGCACAAAAAGATTCTCTCAATCTCAACTAAACAATCGTGTTGTGGAAACCTGATTGTTGATCTATATTTCCAGTCTTCATTGTGACTTGCAAATGCCCCCAAAAAATTAAACTTCTGATAACATACATAGATATTTTCTTTGCTGTCCTGCAGTGTGGAATTCACAGTGTAAACTTTTTGCACTTTGCACGTTTGTACGTGTGTGTCCTGTGCTTTTTGCATGCTATGGCTGCTGTGTTGGTGCTCTGTCGTGTGTGTGTGTGTGCTTGTGTTTGTTTTGCACTGTGTGTACGTGTAGGAGATGGTGGAGCTTCTTGTGGAGAGCCAGCAGCTTGAGGAGGAGCTGAGGCAGATTGTGGATTGTTCACAGGGACACAGCCTAGCAAGATTCAGAAAAAGCAACACAAGGCACAGTGAATGTGATGTGTGTATGATGAGAATGCATGTGTATCAAGTACTGGGAAATAAAACATTTTCAGGGATGTTTATATTTAATGGAACACAGTGGATTCACAATTTTGTTTTCTGTTTCTTGCTGTCTCTTTTGTCTTATATTCTTCCTCTTTACCACACCATTCCCCCTTTACCGTTTCTCCTCCAGGAGGTCGAGCAGCTTCGTCTCGAGAGGATGCAGATTGACGAACAGTTGCGTCAGATCACCCAGAGTCACCGATCATCTGACAGGGAAAGAGGAGAGAAAGGGGAGAGAGGAGGATATAATACGGATGGCAGTGCTAATGCCTCCTCATCCTCTTTACATGGCAGTCGCTCCTATAATAGCAGAGGGCGTGGCCGTAGAGGACACAGCTACAGCACTGGATATGGTAGGCAACTTTTAAATTCCATCGTGTAAGAATGGATAATGTGTGGATAACGCCTGCTATGCCCCAGAATATCTACATCCATCCTTACCTTTATGTGTGCTTATTTTTCCAGGCACCAACTCAGAGCAGTCCAACGCCTCCGAGACAGACTCAGAGCGCAGGGAAGAGCTCAGTGACTGGTCACTGGCTGCAGAGGACCAGGATAGGTGAGTTGTGATTTATCCAACCCAAATGTGATTGTGATCTGGAATCGATTTCAAATAGCTCTGTCAAGATTTCCTCTTTCTCCTGCTGGTTGTTCTTAACGTTTGACTTGAAAGTTTAGACATGAGTTGCTGGATAGCCTCGCGGTTATGTTGTGCGCAGACGCAGAGTTTGTTTATACTTTTGTTACGGATTTAAGCTGATTTATTGGCATTCTGACTTCCAGGGAGAGGGAGAGAGGCTCACGGCCACAAAGAGATGGTCGCAGGAGGCCAGGACCTGGAAGAGGCAGAGGAGGACCTGGAGGACGGGGGAGAGGAGGGAGAGGAGGATACAGCAACAACTATGGTAAAATTCACTCCTCAAATTTAAAACATAGGACATTTGTGTTGCTATTATTCAAAAAGTCAATGCAGAGTTGCACAAGGCACAAGACTTTTGCCATGCAATGCAGAATACACAAAGAAAATGAATTAGCATCATTCACCTTCTGTGATTTGTTGTTCAAATGTTAAACTTGAGCATGACTTGTGTGTCCCACTTTGACTAGAAAAGTAAACAAAAAAATCCTTTATGTTGTTTGACTGTATTTGTAACATTTTCTATGGCTCTCACTTGGCTCTTCAGGAGGACATCGGGACTATGAGGATAACAATGCCTACGGGGCCCAAGAGACGACCACAGAGACAGACCAGACAGCCGATACAGATGGCAGTGAGTCCAACTTGCCTGCTAACCGCCGCAGAAGATCTCGAAGGCGCAGAACAGACGAAGATGCCACGCTGATTGACGGATTGAGCGAGTCGGACAATACCTCAGTCAGCGAAAATGGAACGGGTAAGAAATTCTTCTTTTTTTTTTTTAAATGATAATTTTATACAACTTCATCAAACACAATTTTTAAACTGTGCTCTGAGTAAGAATAAGTCAGAAAAGAGTACATAAGAAGGAATGTAATAGAGCTAACAGTGCTGTCTTTGAGCTGACAGATTATGCAGCATTGTAGCACAACCATTTAAGTCTCAAAGGAGCCTTTGCAGGTAAAAAAAAAAAAAAAAAAGGTTTGTGGTTCTACAGCAATTAAAGACCCAAACCCTTCTCTTTGTGATGACCTAAAAACCCTAGATGATCCAGAGGCAAAATCTCAGCGTCGTAACCGTAGTCGCCGCCGCCGCACCCGCCTGCCTGAAGAGAGGCAGCCAGGTAACATAGCAACAGCCAGTATCCCCTTGCCTGAACAGTGCTCCTAACGGCTTGGCTGAACGGTTACGCTAAAAGATGTTTGTCCGTGTGCCATACTAAACCAATAAGAAAAAAAAGTCCTGTAGTGGTATTGTCTTTTTCTAAATTAATGATTTGAGCCTTTACATCAACATGCTTAATATGTCCACAATGAAACGAGAGTATGTTTTGTCTTTCTTGCATTATTACACAGGCTTGTTCACTAACAACTAGGCTACAGCTTTTTTTGTATCTTGTCAGGCTGCTACACAAACAGCAGTCCTGGTTTGTTTGGTGTGTCACAGTAAACCTGACCTCTAACTTCTCTGTGTTTGTTGTGTTGAATGTCATGTGTTCAAGGCCTTCAGTTAGGCTCCATAAACACGTTGCTGTTCTCTGAAAGTGTTGAACATCTCTCTTAAGACTGCGAGACTGGATCTACTCTCTGTCTTCAGTTGTTTGTGAAATTCTCAACCCTGTGGATGCGGAGACAGACAGAAAACAGATATTTTCATTGTCAGTGGTTTTCTTTTCTTCTGTTGTCTGTACAGTGACTGTGGCTGACTACATATCCAGGGCTGAGTCTCAGAGCAGACAGCTCAACACCCAGGACTCCAAGAAAAGCAAGGATGTGGTTAGTACTGAACTGCCCAGTGTTAACAAACTGTTGGCAGAGCACAGTGAAGTTGAAAAACATGCCAACTTGGAATGTCCAAAAGACTCCAGTTCCTCATATGACTACTAGATGCTGACTCCAGAAGCTAGTCAATCCCCTTACACACTCACATATAAATGCACTTTTACAAATTGCTATATTTCTGTTTGGTTTCGCCCAATCTGATTCAATCAATAACCTTAAACATCTAGGCAGTGTTTGTGGTTTTGGTTTTCATGCTGATATCAGACATACAGCTTGCAGTGTAGTTAACTTTCCAAGAAGTTAGTCACCACTTCATTCAGATTGCAGAGTTTCTATTATTATTTTATACATTTGTTGGCACTTGTTCGCAGGTATGCTGGTCATGTCATACCTGGCTTGTTAGCTTGTTCAGAGTTTCATAGACATTGATGGGGATTAGGATTGATTTCCTTTTCCACGCAAAGATGGAGTAATGACAATTTATTCTTTTATGTACCCCAGTTTGTTTCTTATAAATGTTCACTACTGCTTTGCCTGAGTAATAAATAAACAAGTCAGGTCAGCTATAAAAAGAAATCCAGGCACATTGTGTTAGAAAGATTGTATTTACTTTTTAGCTAATGAATGAGCCATGGGCATAACTTTGTATTTACCTGGTGTATGTATGTCTTTAAAAAAAAAAAAAATCTCCTTTTATGAATAGTTAAATACCGTTACTTCCTGCGTTTCTGTTCAGGGTCAGGTGGATACCATCGCTGAGAACAGCCCGCCGTCTGCTCCAGCAACCACCAATGGTTCTAGCAGCAATGCTGGAGATAAAGAGGACGGCAGTCCCACCACAGCTACCAGGTCTTCCACTGAGAGGCCCGCCAAAGTCTCCTACGAGGGGGACTCTAACCCTCAGCCTGTGGTCAACGGACTCTCCTAGTCAGGGTTCCGAGAGAGGAAATGGTTTCAAATATTTGAAATTCTTTGGCTGCACTTGATTTAATCTCCCCGTCTCTAAAGCAGCCTTACAAGTGAAAACATTTAAATACAAAGCACTGTTGATCCTTTTTCACGACATATTACAAATATTTGAAACCTTTTTCACTGTGCAAGTTTCAGAGATCTGAACCTTAACATCCCCTTTACACACGTGTTCTCTCCAACAATTCATTTACTACATTTTTTAAAAATAATAGTTCTTCCTGTATGAGCTTGCCAAAGATAGTCAAATACGCACTCACAGAAATCTTCTTAGCTGTATTTTTCAGCCCACTCTCCATTGAGAGTTCAGGGAGAAGTCGGACTGAATGCAGTATTTATAAAATGCAGACAGGGATTCCACTCAAACCATACTGTGGTATGAATGCAGCAGTTCTTGTTTTTTAAATGGTAATAAAAAATAACACAGCAGGGTTTTAAAAAAAAGTCTGAAAGATGCTTCCACAACTGTCTTTTCAGGATGTTTTGTGCATCTGAAGTAGTTTGTAAATTAAGTATTCTGCATGAGCAGTACCACAGTGCAGATAGGTTTGTTGGAAACCCCGAGTATGTCTAACATACATTTGATCAGCTGTTGTGCCTTGAGAGTAGATTCAACATGTTGTTGCCTGGCTCTGCACACCGTCTGAAATCTTTTTACTAATTTCTGTGTTACCTGGTCATCCTGGCCTGCAGCCACAGTTGAACCAAGTGTCTTCTTGGTCTATATGTATGCCTGTGGCACTGCAGGAAAACACTGAAACAAACTGAAAGGATTTCAGAGGCATATCTTTTTAAAATCAGGTGTGTTACTTCTTAATGTTTGTGGGGGGAAATGAGTCCAGTTATCCTTTATATATATAAATATATCTGTTGAGGAGTTTAACATTAGCTGCTTTCTGTTTTTTCAATATGCAACCACTTCAGTTATAGAAGAAATGTTATTACAGCGTGTCTGGAAAAGAAGCAAACGATAGAAGAGTTGTTTTCTTTGCACTGAAACAATTTCTGTTAAAAAAAGTTGATTGTAGTCGAGTCTGAAAACTGGCCTGTTAATTGTTTGTTGCTGGACAGAGATGTAGCTGTCAGTGCTGGGTTTCCCAGAAACATCTCACGGGACAGTCTGAGTGCCGTTTCCTCCTCCAAGTCAGATGAAATAAAAAGAAAGCGTGTTTGTTGTACTTGAGGTTACAACATGCCCACTCATTACAAATGTCCTGTTTAAGTATTAAAAACCAGACTGCCCTGTTGTTGAGATGTTTCTAGGAAACCAAGTCAAGGTGACGATGATGTCATTTTCATGGTTCTTCCTCAGACTGGCTGGCTGGAAACTGGTCATGACTGTTCCACTAAGGAAGAGATTTATTTGGTTTATTTATTTAAAAAATGTACAGTATTTAAAAAAAGACAAAAACAAGAGAAGCTCCTCTTCTTCTTGACACTAAAACATGCGTTACCTTGGGTTTTCTTTCAAGACAAAATGAAAATTTGGACTGCTGAGAGTTGTGACATCCCAAGAGTTTTTGTTGGGTCAACTACAGTATGTTTTTTCTTTTTCTTTTTTTTAAAAGGATTGTTCTGGTTGGTTGATGTGCAATATGTTTTGTATGCAGGTAGTTCTTAAATAAACTTGATCTTTCATGTAGATCTAAAACATGAATGTGTCCGGCTCTTTTTCTAAGAAGTTTATAGGTTTTACAAATATTCTCAAAAATTCTCTGATGCCAATCTTTGCCACGGTGTTGATATGCCTTGTTAGTTCGCAGAAACATTTCAATCATTTTACCGTCTACACTTCTAATCATTACATTTGTAAAGCTAGAAATGCATAAAAGGAAAATCATGACATCGGCTTCTGATATTTGTTTGGTACAAAGAAAAGTTCTCATACAATTTGATAATGATAATACATTGCAATTTTTCAAAAATAATTTTATCTGGAAAAAATTTATCGACCCTGAGGGGCAATTTGGTTTGCAACAGAGTTCCATACAGAAAATACACATAATAAAAACAGCACAAAGACATACGTATAAAACTTAAGTCCAGTGGATAACTGTTTGAGAAGATACACTTCATTATTAATCTTGTGAGGGAAATTCAATTTGACACTTGTTGAGACATGCTGCACAAACACACATGCACAAACAAGATCCTATGGACATGCACTAATGGAGAGATGTCAGAGTGAGGGTGCAGCCCACAGCGAGTGCTCCTGAGCTGGTGGGGGGTTCGGTGCCTTGCTCAAGGGCGCCTCAGTAGTGCTCAGGAAGTGAGCTGGCTAATTTCAAAGTGCAAAAAAGTCTTAAAGAATGAAAAACATGAATCTATCCTTAAAATTCTTGGTCTTGTGGGAAACCATCTTGGGCAAATATTCATTTAAAAATGCACTAAGTAAGTTCTAATACTATAATATGGAGGGAGCATGCCATTAGTTTTATTTGAGGGCAAGCTGTTGAAAAAGTTACTCAAGTCTGCTAAATAAACAACATGCAGGAAATCAATGTGGGATGACATCAACAGCATTATGATTTCTGTTTCTGTCTCTTTAGATGGCAGAAGAGACACTTTACTGGAGAGACGCTGTGAATAAAAAATATATAGATGGATAACCAGACGTATTCATTTGCTGTATATCAAGCACTGTGTAATATCTGAACCTCTTCAGACTGTTTACATGGACATAAAATCATGGCTATTTTTGCATAAACAAAAGTTTGATCTCATTCTGTTAAAGTTTAAGACTAACCTTTTATGACTAATACAATTAAATATTATTGCACGCTTAATTGAAGAGTTGACTCTTTGTATAGTTCCATTTTTCTAACTAGAGAGGGTACAGTAGTTACATGTTCCTCCAAAATAAGGAGAGTCTGTTCTTAGCATAACAAGTTGTCTGATATTATGTTTAATATTGGACCATGTGTCTAATGTAAAGTGATAATTTAACATCTCTTAAAGTGACAGCTTGAAGGTGTCTCGTTTTGGACTGGGCTAAATGTGGATGAAAAGGATCATTTTCATTCCATGTTACATAGAGTCTCATCTTTTATTTTAAAATAAAAAAATAGTGTTTGTCATAATATTTAAATGTTTGTATGGAAATGTTTAGAATAGTTTTAACCCTTTCTTTATCAAAACATCTTTTTTTATTTAACCAGGTAATTAACCCATTGAGATCAAGATCTCTTTCATAAGGCTGACCTGGACGAGAGGGCAGCAACACACGTCATAATAAACATTACATGATTAAAAAACAAGAAAATTATTCTTTTTTTGTTTTTTTCATGATTTATTTAGCCTTATAAGGCTTTATTTAATAGGACAGCAACAGAGAGACAGAAAATGTGGGGAGAGAGAGGGGGGATGATATGCCCAAAACAGCATCGGAAACCGGAGTTGAACAGTTGACGATAGTGCAATGAGGACTGTAACTGTATGTGGAGCGCCTGCTCTACCAACTGAGCTAAACCAGTGTTTACCTAGTAGTGAGGTAGAAACTTTAAAGGCTTTAAATGTGATTTTTCACTCTTAAATATAATATAAATCAAGTATATCCTCTGAAAATAACTCTGTGAGTCATGACTGTCTACAATGGGTGTAACACCCGAGTCCCACTGTCTGTGATGTTTTCAGAGTTTTCAGAGTCCTATCTTCACTTTGTTTACATCGTCGGGACGGCCGGCTGACTCCTCCCCTTGAGTATAAAAGTTGTTTAATTGAGGGACTAGATAAAAGAAGAATAACATACTGTACTCACTGCTTAACTGTGTTTCTAGATCACGCTCATTTCAGGTAAATTTACATGCAGTGTGAAGATACGAGCAGAATAAAGATCGCTAGCATTAGCATGCTAACACAACAATGCAGCGCGAGTAGGTTTTGGTTTCATGCTGGTGCTCAAGGGCGACCTCTGCTGGATTACATAAAGCCTTTAAACAGACAAAACATCTAATCATGCCAGTTGAGATGCTTTGACCAGCTAATGTTTAAACGTAAACTGTGTAAAAAGACGAGCTCTCCAAAATTGAAGTCAAACTTATCGAGCTACTTTTGACTGTTCCAGTAAATGCTCTTAAGTCTGCCTCCTCCATGTCAACAGATAAGACATGGAACAAACTTTAAAAAATCAAAGTACACGTCAAATTATTATTATTTTTTATCAAACATGCTGTCTGCCATCAATCAGTCCAATAACTTCAATCAGTTATTGGATTCTATGAAAGAGATATATCAACATGACTAACAGCTCTGTTGACACATGTGGCTCTGACGGCGCTGTGTGGACTGGATTACCAGAGTAGAGGAGAAGGGGGAGAGGAAACGTAACAAAGACATACACAAGAGTCATTGAACTTTCCATAACTGTGAGTGTCTGCTTCAAACCGACATAACAATCCTGCTTTCTGTGAACTGTACCAACCCGAGGGATCTTTGTCATTTTATCTGTAAGTTAAATGTGTGTTTTTGTAAGGGGGAATATGTCGGACTTCAATACTGCAGCGTCACCAGCCAATCCCTATAGCTCCAAAAACCCGCCTGTTGCAGGGGGGTATTTTGGCTTCACGTTTGGACAACAGGAGGAGGTGGAGATGCATCGTCCATCTCAATGTATGTCAAGTTAACACATGGCTTTAAGGTTTAATTACTTCATACAAATCAAAGTAAAGATAAAATACAGGCAGGTCCTCTGGCTACGTCAGGTGCTTTACATTAAGGACATAACACACAGGTAGGTACAGGTAGGTAGGTAGGTACATAGGTAAGTCTTACAGGTGAAACAGAGTGACAGACCCAATATGATGCATCACATGCCAACAGCCCTGACTCTCCTGCTGCTACACTGTCTTATATGCAGACACCCTGATTCAGTGTGATGGCTAGTTATAGGCCAGAAGATGCTAGTATGAACATCTGCAAGCTGTCTGTAAGGAGCAATTTAAACCGAACGTGCCCTGCTGGGTCTCTTCTTCCGTTGGACCGAAAGCAGCTAACACAATGGGACAGAGAAGGGCTCTAATTATTGCCCCTATCATTTGCATAATTACAATGTTTCTACTGAGGCAGGGGCAGTATAGAAATTATAAATTGTAGTGGACCCGCTGTCTCTCCTCAGTGGAAGTCACATTTGAATGGAGAGAGCCTGTTCTGCTAGCCAGGCGGCTCAGCAGCCAGGCTCAGTGCGAGAGGTCCCAATCAGCACAGCCTCACAGACTGCTCTTTGAATAGGATTTAAAAAGCCAACTGTGTGGAGAAATGAGAGTTATTGCCCCCCAAATCATATGGAATTACAGTGCTGGTTGCATATGGGGGGGGGGGGGGGGGGGGGGGGCAGTGGCAGGCACAAAAGCCCACAGGAAGCAGCTATTTCTGTGTGTTTTATTAACCCAACCAAGCAATTTAATTCTTTTGTTCGGGGGAGTTCTACTTCATTGATTAACAAAAGCGGGGATATAATTTTTTCAGCCCCTTTTGAAAAGCCTGAAATGTCAAGCCTTTTAAAGGAGATTATTCTGCCTGTGTGCGATGAATAGAGCCCGGGGTAACCTTTTGTCTACAATTAAATATTCCAGCATAAATATAAAAGAAAATCAGAGATGGGGAAAGATTGAGTCAGGAGAGATTGGAGAGGTAGATCCTCTGCCCGATAGTGGCAACAGCCTGGCTCTAATTAGATATGCCAGGCAGGCTGTGAGCAGTCACTCTCCACAGCACGCCGCGAGAGGAGGCAGCCTGAGAGAGGAGGACTGAGGGAAACCTATCTGCTCATCTGTCTGTCCGGCGCCTTCCTCTGGGCAATCCGCAAAGGTATTTCAGGAGACTTTGTTTTGTTTTGTTTTGTTTTTTTTTCCCGCCGTTATTTGTTTTTCCTGACATCTTTGCCGCCGAGGAGGGACGGTATAAAAAGGCAATGCCTTCTGGGAACTGCATAAACAGAGAGGGCTGAATGAGAAGGGGGAGGAAAAAAAAAAAAGTTGTGAGATTGTTTATGATTGTGAGGGGAAGTGATTAGGAATGACAATAAGAGACTTTAGGGACAGAGAGGAGATGAATAGGGGGTGATATTGAATAAGTTTGGACTCATGCAGGGCTGCGTTTGAGTGTGACTTGTGAGTTGCAGTTAAGACTTCTAGGTGTTTTATTGTGCAGTGAGACGGTAGAAATGTGAAGCTTTGATAATAGGTGAGCTGTGCACTGTTATCTTCATTCCTTAGTGGTGTATTTAACTGGAGATAGAAGTTATTGCCATCAGTTGATGAGAAGTTTTGAGACTCTGTTGCTGAGAAGCTTTCATTCTCTAATGAAGATTTCTCTTGAATTTCTATCAACTTAAAGAAAAACTAAAACAAAGGGAGCATTAAGCCTGTAGCTCTCTCGTGCTGGTTTAGTTTGAACATGTGCGCTCGAGTCAGGTTATTATGGATGCTGCTGTGACCTCCTGTCATTGGATTTTATTTCCTGACCAATCATTTTCTGGAGTGACTTCACGAGATCGACTTAACTCTGCCAGGAGGTGTGGTGCTCCTTATGACTTGTGCCGTGCTCTTTTTTGACATGTTGACCAGAGAAACTGTTTCATTCTCTAAAGCCAGTTTAATGCTGCCTATTTTTTGAAAGAATAAGACCTTCATGGATATTTTGATTGGTTTAAGATGTCATTTTTAAAATATAATTCTGGATCCTTCAGATTCTCATATATCTGGTGATATATGTTTGTAGCCGCCGTAGCTCTTCTTCATATACAAACAAGTTACTCACAAGTGTTAAATATTGTCGATTTTGGAAGTATATTCAAATAGAAAGGAAAGTTATTTACAGAAATGTTAAATACCCTTTCTATATCAGGTCTTATTAGATCATAATCTGTGCCTAACTGGGATTTTGTTCTGCAATACATTCAGAAGAAGCAACAAATATGGACCCACATTGTTAGGTCAAACATCCTGGTTTTGTAAGAGGATGGGGAAGTGAAGGTTAGATGATGGAAATCAATGTTTTGATGTCTTTTGTTGACAGAAAGAAAGGACTGAGATTGTCTTCCTCTCTCCTTCTCGACAAATCACAGGCAAACTCAATAAATCAAAAGCTCTATAGTTTTTTTTTCTTTTCTTTTCTTAAAGCCTTCAGCAGACAGAAAACTGCTGAGTCAGTGGAGGTCAAGACTCTTTTCCCCTGAGTTATGTGCAGGTCACTCAGTGGAGAAAAGAATCTGTATTTGACCATGAAATCAAGAACAACACATTAGAGGACGTTCATGTTCCTCAAACTGTATAGTATTGTAAGTATAAATCAAACAATAGGAAACATCGCCTCTAGTATCTGCTTACTCCACACACAGAAAGCCAAACAAATAAAAATTGTCGTATTTCTTCTTCCTGTTTGGGCAACAAATAACCATGTCCAGATTCGATAACTCTGATCTGCACTGACTCTGCTTCTACATTAAGTGTAACTCTTAGTTCTTGCCGAGAAGCATGCAGAAATATGACAAGTGCTGTATGACAATTCATTGTTTAAATAAGAAGAAGAAGGAGGAATGAAAGCCAGCACACTATCTACAGAGGGTGAAACAGATTTCATCCAGTCAAGCTATTACTTAAGTAGTATTCTGTCTGGATCAATGAATCAATAAAGACCTACAATGCATGAAAGAGTAGACAGTTTGAACAACTCCTCAGATGTGGGAAATGTGGCACTGAAAGCATGGTGTAAAAAGAAAATGTGTAACTTTTAAATGTCAGGAAGTTTACAGTGATGATGGATTTGTATTGACATTTCTCAACTCTGTTTTTCCCCATCTGTCAATCAAAAAAGTAGGTGTCTGGTACCCATCAAGCTTTTTTAAACTCAGCCTCGTCTCAACTGGGTTTTTCCAATCAAGGTCCCAAAAAGAGATTTAATCAGTTGCCTTTTGAACAGAGTTTTATGGAGATGTGCTCAGGGCCAAACACCGGCTGACCCTCAAAAGTTTTCTAAGTGAAAGTTTTAAACATCTAAAAAAAGAGTGCCTGAGTAAAATGCAAATGTAGATTTGACTTATTAACAACAAAGACACGAGTACAAATCAGGATTTTAACTGCAAAAAATGTCTTTAAATCTTTAAATCTGAAGAAGACGAGCAAGTGTATATCATTGACTGTCTTTGTCACAGTAGACCTTATTTTAGCTATTTTTATATACTTTTGCAAAGTTTAGTTTACAACAGTGCATCAAATTTGATCAACAAATGGTGTTTTTATATACTCAACCCAATGTGGTGTCCTTTAAGTTATTATCCAATTATGAGTGCTTTAATAAAACATCTCCGTATCGTCTTTTTAACCTACATTTAGTCTACATTGAACACTATTCTCAGTATTATCATTAACTCTGTTATACATTATAGTTTAATGCAAACATTTTAGGTGTAGTTTGGAGGGAGACATCTTGATCTTTCTTATCTCTGGTGAGAGCTGTACATGTGAGGAGTATAGAAATTAATATTTATCTCTAGTTCTGCTTTATTTCCTTGTTTATTGTTTAGCACCAATACATCAAGTCAAATTCCTTGTATGTGTAAATGTACTTGGCAATAAACCCCGATTCTGATTCTGATTCTGATTCTAGGAAAATTACAAATCTTTCAAATGTAGCCTGTCATGTGTCTACATGAAATCCTACATCCTTAAAGAAACCTGTATGCACAGCACTTTGTATTTTACATATGAAGAGTTGTGACTTACGGTTGAATAACTGGCTCCAGTTCACTCCTGTTACTGGGAAATGAAAACTGATGTCACCACTTCATAAAGGGCATGTCTGTTCAATTTTAAAATCATGCTCACTCGGCAGAATCAAGGGAGCAATCTTCAGTCCACATGATCTGTTGACTACGTAGACTGGAAAGTAAGCTTAGCTGCAGAGCTTAGAGCCTCAGTGCATATGAGCTATAAAACATCTTTATATTCAAACCATCCAAATACATATATAGAAGATACAAAATAAAAAGGTAGCTTCTCTTACCTCCATGTCATGTAAAAAGTTTTCGTTCATGCAGGAGGATCACCTTTAATGAGAGGAAATGATTTCTTCTAACACACAGGAGGTAGATCAGTGGTGTGACTACTGCTCTGCTGCTAGACGCTGAGCCTGAAGAAGAGCAAAACACCTGAAAATGAGTCGTTCTTTTACTAAACTAAAGAATTCAAAGTAAACAAACCCCCCCAAAAATGAAGGAAAAAAACCTGTCGGAGAGTCTCACAGTTGGACTCATCCCCAACAACATAGTCACTGGCATGGTGCCATACACGAGAAGTTAGAAAGAGAAACGACACAGATTCATGTTTCAGGGATATATCCTGGTGTTCTTGGTAATGGGATTGCAGCCAAAAACCCCACAGTGTAGAATCATCTGTGAGAGTAATAACACTCATTGTGTCTACACATGTTTGCAGCACAACTACAAAGACTGCCAGATCCCTCTTTTCATCCTGGAATGCAGGTGTGTTGCTAATGATGAATTTCTAATGTGGATTTCAATCAGCAATTTTTTCCCAAGAAAGAAGAAAATTCACTTTCTAAAAGACTATTAAACTTAGTCATTGTTCATTTCAAACATTTACTCTTTTGATTTTTACAAGAGGAGATGCAATCTCCCCTGTCTCTGCAGACAGCATCGTCTAGTTTCTTAAAAGGGCAACATCACTTAAAGCATGCCTCAAACTAGATGTATTTCTGTCCTCGCCTTTAAAAGGTCACTCCTATAAACAATAACCATGAAATCCTTTAAGCCAGACTAATATTAGTAATAATCTCAACATCAATTTACCCACACCTTTAAACAAAACAAAACAAAAAATTAAAATGTGTGTTTTCACTTTGTTTTATAAACCTTTACAAAATGTCTTGAATGTGTCAAAATGTCTGCTTTTACCAACCTCTTAGACACTGGAACTACTTTTATTTTTTCACAACTTTTTTTATTGAGTTTTGTAACAAAGGCCTACAGAGATAAGTTTGACCGGTTTTTCAAATAGCCAATTTCACCTGCTTGTGCTACATGAGTCAGGTGTTAAGGTGTTCATCAGAAGATGAAGAGCATAGAAGAAATTTTAATTTTAAGCATTAGTTTGCGAGGACAACTTTAAAACAGAAGTGTTTTAAAACTTTAAAACAGAAGTCATTGGAATTAAATTGTGGAATTCTTTAAATAATGACTTGAAGAGTTGTGTTCAGATATTTCAGTTTAAGAAAATGTATAAGAACAAAGTGATCAGACTGTGTGAAAGTGGCAGTTAGTGTGTTTTGTGTGTGTTTTCTTTCTACTTTCTGAGGAAGTGAAGACTGAATTGTCAGATTTGTTTTATGTTGGCATGATATTCATTCATTGATTGTAATTGGACAGACCATCCAGACATTTATTGTTTTCTTTTCGAGTAAGGGGGGCAGGCAAAACAAGAGTTATTCTTCTCCCTGCTCCTTTCCGTACATGGGATAAAGTGTGAATCGTTTTTTCTTTTTTTCCTTTTCTGTTGTGTGTTTTTACAATCTATGGTTTTGACATGTACGGAACAAATTAAAAAAATTAAATGAAACGAAAAGATAGAGATCAACTTCTCAGACGCTAATCCGACGCAACCTAACATGCGTGACATACACCTGTGACAAGGTAAACTGATTGGCTGCAAATGTAAACACTCGAAGAAGCTCATTGGCCCTCCGAACTGAGGAGCGCTTGCTGTAACCTGTTCATGCCCTACAGTGAAAACTAAACAGAGCAGGTGGGGATATTTAAATACAGGTGGCACAAACATGCTGTAAACAAGCGCACCCTGCCAAAAAAAAAAACATGCGCGTACCGGACCAGGTAGTGGAATTTAGTTTGAAGCAGTTGGCGGCATTGAGTTACCAACTTCAAGCAACAACAACATTCACCTCTTGGATTTACATCATTCATCTCTAAAATTAGGCTAATACCTGTGGACAAATGAAACACAAACACCTGAGGGATGCTCACGTCTACAAAGGTAACGAGTCATTAATCTGTTGCTCTTCTGAAATACACCTACACAGGTAAATCCAAGGCTTTGAAACTGGGCGACTGAATTGTCGACAATTATAGGCTCTCATGTGACCATACAACACATAGTCATTGGTAACTCTTCAAACATTTAGCCTACTATTGAAAAGTGAAGCTGAGTCCACTCCATGTTTCAAATCCAGACAGGGTTCTTTGGTAGGCTATCTCCCCAGCTCCTCCCCTCCTTTCATTGTCTCCCAACTTTCTACCAGATATGAAATGACAAGTTAAAGGCAAAAAGTCCTATAAGGAGCTTATGTAAATCCCTAAAGTAAAAGTTTCATGTGTAGGCTTGACATTCATGTGGATTCAAATGTATTTCATTGACCTTTGCTCTGAAATGAAAACTATTGGAAGAAGCCTAATATCACTCTGATTTCTTAAAACCAAGCGGCAACCTGTTTGTTGAAAAGTGAAGCCAAAGTGAAAGTGCAAAAAAACTGCAGTTCTTCAAGTGTTTGCTTGAGGCCCAGAAGTCACATACACACCCCATTAAAAAAAAAAAGGCAATTTATTACAGCAGAATGAACATGTTAACAGCCTGATACACTAAACGAAATAGGTCTGATTATTTATTGTCCTTGTTTTGATTTTATAAACGATAAGTGGTATTCATAATAAGGCATGTAGCTGACATGATTGACAGGCGGGCGCAGCATAGCGGTTTGTCAGGTAGCTTAGAACCCGCCTCAGCTCCGGCTCTCAGCCTGTTGTTACGGCGTCTGAAAGTTAGGCTGAGACATCAAGCATGGCGCCCGCCATCGTCAAGTCTCATGGGTGACGTCACTCCCCCTTCACCCGTTAATATTTATAGTCTATGCTTAAAACCCAATTTGTGGATTTCAGACCCTCCTACTACTTGTCAGTCAGTCACTGTAGTAACCCAACAACTAGTGCCCCCCATTTAACCCCTGTCCTCACCTGAACTTCATCTTAATTCTAATCTTAACTCAAACCAAAGTGCCTCTGCTGCTTAAGTACATTTTCTCATCTTACTAGTACTGCCACAGTGCCCTGGTCCTCATAAGTATAGGAACATGATAGAACATGCATACACACACTCAGAGGCGTGCAGCCCACCAATATTACCAACACACGCACACATACATTAATCCAATGTCACCTCTATTCCAGCAGCGTGTTTTTTCCCAGAGGGCTTTATCAGAGCGGCGTCGGGCTGATTGGAGGAGGCAGCAGTAATGACTGCAGGTCATGAGGTCACAACCCTGTTATGATAACTAAACTCCGGGGTCAGACGCCTAAACGGCAGCAGCACGCACCTCCTGATCACGCCTGATAACAGCATATGAACGATGCTTTGTTATTTTAACACTTAGACTCAAAATTCATCCATTTGTGGAATTTGGATTTATTTTTTCATGCCAATTCTCAATCGTCGTGTCCCATCTTTGCAGCACATATAAGGAGCAATATAAGGCTGGAATGATTGTTCTTTATCTCTCAGTGAATTCACACATGTTAAAGTTTAATATCTGTTGGTGTTGTCGAGGTAGAATTCTGACAAATTTGTTCCGTATCTTTAACAATAAATCATAAACCGGGTTTAAAAACTGTAACCAGAAATGAGCTTGAATCAGTTTTTTACAAAAACTCAGATTTGAAATACATTTTCAATAATACCTGCACAGACCAACAAAGATTAAGAACATGAAATACCTTTTTTTGTATTTTATTTTTACTTGTAAGAGTTTCAGACGACACTTTGACTGAGAAATGTCTGAATACTCTCTGACGCCGTCCAGTTAGTGTTTCATGATTTTTTATTATTCTTTGATTGTTCATGTGACAGTTTATTGGCGGCTGTGGATCAGTGGTAGAGTCGGTTGTGTACAACTGGAAGGTACGGGGTTTGAACCCCAGCTCCTGCAGCCACATGTCCGATGACACTTAACCCCGAGTTGCTCCCACTGCTTTGTCGGCGGCGTATGAATGTGATTATTGGATACTTTACATAGCAGCCTCTGCCATCACTGTGTGAACGAGTGGGTAGGTGTAAAAGCGCTTTGAGTATAGTCTGAAGACTAGATAAGTGCTATACAAGCTCAAGTGCATTTACCTTTTTACCATTTAAATCAGAGTAGTATGGATGCATTTACAAACTGTGAATAGTAGAGAGAAGGAGAAGGTTGGGGAATTGCAAGTTAAAGGAAATTTGGCTTAAAGGTGAAAAAAAAGAAATGGTTGACAGGAACAAACAACGCATATGAGGCATTTTAATTTGCCAGATATCCAAAACAGTTTTTTTTTAACTTGGGAATAAAAGCTGTTGAGTCTCACATGAAATCCAAAAAGACCCGATGCTAAGATTGTATTATTGTATTTTAATGTTTTGCTCTTAAAAAAGGTGTCAAAGTCTTCAATATAATTTTAAAAGGTGCACAGTAACCATGTGTCTGGTGTGATGGTTGTTGTTGCTTTTTATTTTTATTTAACATGCTTTTTCTTGATTTGTGAGCACCCACCAGTGTGACACAATGTAAGAAATCTCTTCCAGAATATAGGCAGCAACTAAAAATACATATTAAATATGTATTTACTGTCAAGCATGAGCTTGTTCATCTTTCCAGACAGACATACAAACATGCAGACAGATAGTCCGAGTCTCAGCCCAGGCAGACTGACATGCACAGACAGTCAGAGCACACATGTATAAATCTGGTATAATGCTGATTTCTACTTTCCCAAAGAGGACTGCTAGCAGTGCAGAATGGAAACAAGAATTATTCAATCAAACAGCTCTCCTTCCATATCCAGATTTGAGTCCAGCTGCATAAAGCTCGCCGCATAATCCTTTTATCAAACCCTCCGATGGAATACTCTTATTGGAAATGCCCAGAGAGAGAAATAATATTAAGGTCATTTCTATCTCTAGTTTATTTTCTCCTTTAAAAAAATCACCTCTGCTTCATGTTTTTATCTTGAGACAATAATTACTTCAGGTCTGCAGGACGGGAGACCTAACTGCTGATTATTTCTGCTCTCTGACCACTGAGGGAATCTCTGCCCTCATCAGTAATAACTGAATCAAATGGTCCTTATTTAAAGCATCTGTGTGCTGTGGAGAGCCTCCGTCAGGCAGGTTGGAGCAGAAATGTAATGTGGGGTCGGCTGGTGATGATGACTGCTGGTACTAATGTCTCCAAAGTGTTAGATGTGGAAGCTGAGAGAGCTGCTCCTCTGTCCTGTCAGCGTTTTACAGCTTTGTATCTCAGCTCTCTGATGGGTGCTGAGAGGGTTTAGGGTGGTGTATGCAGAGCAGGGGTTTGTTGTATTAAAACAATATTCCTGTGTGGAATGAAACCATTTCTATTTTAACAGTTGTTCTACTCTGAGGGAGTTCAGGTGCAGGACGTGTTTCTTTTATTTCTCAAGTAATTTACAGTACAGCTCCAAATACAATATATGACATCATCTTTTTATTTTAAAGTCACTTAATACATAATAATGTGCTTTTCCATGACATTTTGCACGGCTGTTTAAATAGGTACCTTTATTTAGAGTATACTTTCTTAGACACCTTACTTTATGAATTAGCATTTAGTGTCTGAGTATCCCTAGAATAAATCAGTAAGCAAATATGAAGGAAGAATGGTATCGGCCCTCTACACTTTTAACGTTTCCTCTCTTCTCCCTTCTTCTTCTTCTTCTGATGATCCACTCAAGGGAGGAGAGCAGTAATGTTGTCATAACTTCTCAGAACACTCATTGATACACATTCAGACTTTAAGTTACTCTAAAGTTAAGAACACTCATGAACCTGAAAACCCAATCACTGACGTAAGTATCCCATCCTTCTGTTCTGCCGTTTGGTAAAACTAGCTGGTCTCAACTTGAACTTTTGAATACTTTGAATTGTACGTCATCATTTCAGATGTTTTAACCAGGCTGGGGGATGTGGCTCTAGGGAAGGCCATATTGTTCGGCCTGTCTTTTTTCAGTCCTCCACTTTGGTACAGGCTAAATTCTCTCAACAGATACATTTTGTGTAGCTTCCAGAGTATGAATTACAGCGACTTTGTTGATACCTTAAGTTAAGACGAGCATCACTTCCGATCCGGTTTCCAATACATATGTGCCAATAAAGATACCGATTCCGTTATAACTAATAGTGTTATTGTTGTTGTTGGTATTATGTGTGAGGCTACCCAAAGCTGTAGTGAACCCAGAGTTGCATTGTGCTGGCTTCACATACAGACAGGGTTTCTTTGGGGTTTTTTATGCCTGTAATGGAGAGATAGGACAGTAGATAGAGTTTGAAATCAGGGAGAGAGAGAGAGAGAGAGAGAGAGGAATGACATGCGGGAAAGGAGCCACAGGCGGATTCGAGCCCGGGTCGCTCGCCTGGAAGACTACAGCCTCCATACACGGGGCGCACACACTAACCACTGCTCCACCAGCGCCCCCTGGCTGTCAGGATTTTCTAATTAAATGTTTTAAACTGACGTGTAAGAATTGCACTTTTGATCATATAGAAAGTTCCATCTCGTCTGAACGTTGTCATGGAGACGATATGGAGCCGAGAATGTTTCAAGTGACCAACAATCTTTCTTGATCAGTTACGTGGATCAGCACCAACTTAAATATCGGACCCGATACGTACCGATATGAAATGGAATCTGTCCCATCTCTAATTGTTATGATATTTGTTAAAGCCAATGAAGTTCCCCAATAACTTACACAAATCCAACCTTTCCTCTGGTGCCACCGTTGAATCAGAAATACCCATCTGTATTTTAATTTTAATGTTTGCATGCTAATAAAACATGATAGAGGTGTTACTCTAGAAATGGAGGTGTCTGTTTGATCTAGACTGAAAGATCTCTACAGCTTTCTGATGGATTGTCGTAAGATTTGATTGATTTCATTCATGCTTTCAGGTGTGATGTACCACCACATCAACTCATTACATTTAATATAGTTTATGACCAAAGACCTTTTTAGATGAATTATATTTCCTTCAGCCTCAGCTGTGCTTGATGTTTCACCCTAATGAGAACATTTGAGCATGCGAACTCACAACCAGAGATACTTCCCTTGTTAAAATCAAACTTCATGAGCACTCAGCATTTTGTTGTTTTGAGCATCTCAGCATGCTGACGATATCAGTCAGTGACTCATGCCTCAGAGTAGTCAGCTTTGGAGTCCTCTTTAAAGTCTTTATATGTGATTTTTAACACTTAAATATAATAGAAATCAAGTATATCCTCTGAAAATAACTCTGTGAGTCATGACTGTCTACAATGGGTGTAACACCCGAGTCCCACTGTCTGTGATGTTTTCAGAGTTTTCAGAGTCCTATCTTCACTTTGTTTACATCGCCCGGACGGCCGGCTGACTCCTCCCCTCGTGTATAAAAGTTGTTTAATTGAGGGACTAGAGAAAAGAAGAATAACATACTGTACTCACTGCTTAACTGTGTTTCTAGATCACGCTCATTTCAGGTAAATTTACATGCAGTGTGAAGATACGAGCATAATAAAGATCGCTAGCATTAGCATGCTAACACAACAATGCAGCGTGAGTTGTTTTGGTTTCATGCTGGTGCTCAAGGGCGACATCTGCTGGATCAAAAAAATCACATATAAAGCCTTTAAAAGACTGCTTTAGAGATGAGATTGATCAAACTGTGTGAAGATCCTGTTCTTTCTTTTGGTGCATTGCAAATTATAGCTTGTTTGCACGCTCTTTGCTCATTTCTGAGTCGTACAGTTCAGGTTTCACGCAGAGAATGAATCAGATCGTGTCTATATCAGAAAGAGAAGAAAAACAAAGAGAAGGCTACGACTTAAGAAATGGAGATCAAAGTTCTTCCTATGAAAGACGACTGGTTGTTTTGATCTCGAGTGAGAGAGTTGCTATTTTCTCCCACTGATGGACTGAGATGGCCTGGACCTGAAGACAGCAGGTCACTGGGTCCATGCTTTTACCAACACCCTCTGTCCATTAGTCTCTGTAAGCCAGAGAGGCCAGACCAGGTCTCAGACCATCACTCCATCCTATACACTCTGTAATGTGATGATATGCTAATGGGATGAAAAGTCATAGTTCATTCTCCAGTGGCTGCTGCACTGCTGAAAATGTCTGTGTGTGTGAGCTCTGAAGCTGTCTGTGTCTGTGTGTGTGTTTTTTTGAGTGTGTAACTACAGACCTATAATTATCCTCCTGAGGAAAACAAGTGCAGAGTGAGTGGTCCATTGTGGAAACAGGATTACAGCCTGAGAGAGAGAACAAAACGCTCTGTGCTTTGTGTTGGCTAATGTTTTCAAGTCGAGTCTGAGCTGTTTGATTTGAGCTGTGTGTGTGTGTGTGTGTGTGTGTGTGTGTGTGTGTGTGTGTGTGTGTGTGTGTGTGTGTGTGTGTGTGTGTGTGTGTGTGTGTGTGTGTGTGTGTGTGTGTGTGTGTGTGTGTGTGTGTGTGTGTGTGTGTGTGTGTGTGTGTGTGTGTGTGTGTGTGTGTGTGTGTGTGTGTGTGTGTGTGTGTGTGTGTGTGTGTGTGTGTGTGTGTGTGTGTGTGTGTGTGTGTGTGTGTGTGTGTCCAGTTATTTAATGTGGATGTTTGAAAAAAAATAAAAAATAAAAAAAAATCCTGTGGTCAGTGTGTTTCATGTAAATAATTTCCTTCCTGACCATTCGGCTGAAAATGAAACTTTGTTGTCTTGGAATTTGTCCTTGTGTTCGGTCAGGCAGGTGGTTATTAAATATGACACACACGCGCAAACATACAGAAAAGGCAAACGCACTTTTTCCTCTCACAATGAAGCGCCTCATTTAGCTTGTTTTGATTAAGGTGTACGACCGGCAGAGGGAAAAGAGCGCGAGGTGCAGAGACAAGGCAAGCGAAAAGAAAGAAAGAAAGAGAAAAGAGACGGCAGGCTTTTCTTTCTCCAGAGTTTCCACGTGTCACTCGTGTAAGAAAGCCGCCAAACCAATAATTTTGTCAAGTTCTTTCTTTAGTGGAGCGGCTGAAACGTCTTTGGATTGCCACATTTATAAAGGCAGCCCATATAAAGCCATTCACAGCGCTGAATGAACACGCCATCTGTGGGGCTTTCTTATTTCCTCTTCTCTTTTCTTCTCCTCCTTTTTCAAGCCTTGTAATCAAATTTGAGCAAAATCAAATGGCGGGAGGATAGAGAGAGCAGTTGTGGGGGGGGGGGGGTGTGGGGGGGTGTGGGAGGGAATGAGGGTTCAATGAAAGTACCTTTTGTTGGTCTGAAACGAGCAAGTAATTTACAAAATGCCCTCCCTTTGTGCAGGGGGCTAAGGGAAGAAAGAAATCAGTAGCTTTTAGAAGCTAGGCCTTGCGCTGCGACGGGCAAGATAATGAAAGCCGTCTTGTGTTTGTGGGCTAGAGAGCATCTCAAAGGCAGACCGGGCCCCGGCTCAGGGTTAGCTCGGCTGCTGAGAAAAAAAAAAAAAAAAAAAAACAACACTCTCCTCTGTGTATGTGCGTGTATGTGTGTTTGGCAAAGAGCGGCAAAAAACAGGACGACTGTGCCCGGCTACTCTTGGCAGAGACACTCCGAGGAAGAGACAGAGTTTGTCGATTTGCTGAGGAGAGAAGAGGGATGAAAGAAGAATGGATTTACCGGCACTAAAAGGCTGCTCATCTCCTCCTTACCTGTTGTTGTCCTGCTGCAGGTGTGTCCAGCCAGCGCCTCCCCCCCCCCCCCCCATACAACGAGATGCAACACCTCCCGGAGAGGAGCGATGAAGATACAGAGAAGGAGATGAAACGTCCTGCAGGGATCATTGTGCTGACGGATTACGAGAGGGAGGAAAAGGATTTCCTCCTCTGCCTAGATGTTTTGAAGTGGAGCACCTGAACTGCTGAAGGACGCTTTACCTGCGTGGATCTGCTGGATTATTACCTGTGTGACACCTGGGCAGACTGCTGCAGTGGATTAATACAGGTCAGAACTTTTGGAATAACCAGACATTTCCTTTTGTGCATACTAACTTAGAAACAAAATATAAACAGATAATGAACAAGCGGGTTATTCACCTGTAATGAAAATTAATAACTAGTTATTTTCATGATAACTTTAACTGACAGTTGATTTACGATAGGTCCAGTTTTGATGAAAATTAGCGGCAGTCCTTAAGAAGACAAAAAGAGAAATTCAGTATAAAACGTTATTAAAGTGCATGTAATCGTCCTCTGTCTCTGGCCTACAGATTTGTTCCTGTCACAGTGAATGGGTCGTCTCCTGAAGTCTCGTCTTGCAACGCACACACACCGGTGAGTTCAATTCTTATGACGGAAATAAAAATAATGGGATGTTTCTCTTTTTCTTTGCACTTTCTCACCGTCTCCGTTTGTATCTAAGTCTCTAAGAAAGACACATTTTTTCCTCCACACTCGTTTTATCTCTCCTGTGACATCTCGAGTGCCTGAACCACATTGTCTCTAGTCCGCTTTGAACATGGAATACATTTATTTCATTCATGCTTTAAGCTCTGAAGTTTCTATTCTTTTATGAGTTTGTGTTCATCATCTTGATCAAGTCTGCAACAAGCAACTGTTTTAGAACTGATTCATTGGCCATTTGATTTCACAGTTACTTAATGTGTTGTTTTGTATTTAAAATGTAATGTGATAAACGCTCATTACTCCCAGAGCGACATCTTAAAATTTTCATTTACAAACATGTCAAATAAAAAAAAGGGCATAAAGTTCTTAAATTTAGGAAGGTGATACCAACAAGTGTTTTACATCAGACTTAAAGAAATGACATCATCATATTTTCACTTTTTGATGGCTATGAATTTTCTTTAAATGGACTAATCGTTGAAACCAAAAAGTTTAGACGTTTTCCGTTTTTCGACCTCTTTCGGGTTTGTAACATTCAACTTATGAACTGATTCTGCAGCTCAACAAACTCTGTTCATAACAGTTTTACTGATTCTGTTTTCAAAATTCAGAGATTGAAGTTTAAGTTCAACAGGAGACAAACTCTTGTGTTTGCTCGGTTTGAGTTACAGCTTCAGGCGACAATCCTTTTTGGCCAGATTTAAACCGCCGAAGGTGTTAGATGAAGCTTCATCAAAATGGATGCGACATGTGATACTGAGAAAGCTGGGATAAAGTTTCCATGTCGTCAGTATCTGAATACTTGTTGAGTACTTTTAAGTTGTCGTGCACGCATGCTAACACAATGCAGAGCTGATTGGATTGTTTTTGAAGATATGTTATAAACTAGAGTGCGATAAACAAAAGTTTTCAGACTTTTCATGTTGTATGTACCTTTTCTGAAGGTAGAATACGGTTTCATTAGTTTTACAATCTTGTTTGGGTTGTACAACTTGTCATACAGTAAAAGTTGACATGGTAAGAAATAGTAAAGTTTACTGAAAGTTGTCCAATGAAGAACTTCAGCAATCACAGCAGTAATGTAGGATGGACTGAATATAGGGAAGACAAAACTCATAAACAGTAGAAGTTAAAAACCAGAAGAGTTTATCTGTCTTTGTCAACCTGATTACTTTTGAGATCTTGCTTTTGATTAGTGTAGAAATCACGTTATGCTAAAAGTCTGTTACTCCAAAACAGCTCATCAATGTGGATGAAGATGTTTGGATCTCTGAGTCTAATTTTCTGTCTCATGTCATGGAGATGGATTCCAACTTCTAACATTTCCCATGAAGCTTCAGTGGCCAAGATATTGATGTAGTACACAGAAACTGGGCTGAGCAAGTTCTAATAATACAACAGGGGTCTTATATTAGAGAAATGCTTTGGGATGTGAAGTAAATTGTGGATAACTAAGATTGCAAAGATGTAGGCCCGCCTCCCAAAAAATAGCAGTTTCTCTAAAATGACATCATTTCAACAGAGAAAATCAACATCATAACAGAACTGACCTGTGAAGTGAAATCAATATTTATTAACAAAACTATAAAAAATAAAAAATAAATCAGGGATCAGAATATTATAACTGGTCGAGATGATGTCATCGATGAACAGACCTGTTGACCGTGTAATGTGGCTTTATGTGTGTATAGAGGATTTACTGTTCGAGATATTGCCTCCAAATAACCTTCAAAATAAATACAAGAATGGTGTTGTGAACGACTGAATGAGTGAATATCACTAAATCATCATTGTTACTTTAGCTTTATGCTCAAGGATTTCTATTTACTAATACTTTATAACTCTACTCCACATGAGTTTAAAGGCAGATACTGGACTTTTATTCTGTACTTAATTAATTCCACGACTGAAGGAACTTGTAACTAAGCTTTTGCAGAGTAATTATTTAAATACAATTGCCAAATAGATAATGATCTTCTGTTATATAGGTGGGGATCAGTCTGCCTTGATTTAATTTCCAAGGTTGATTAAATTTAGTTTTTAACTTTAAACCTGCAACACTAAAGTGATGAACGTATGAATGTGTGTTTAAATCTTAATAATAAATGTTGTGTTTTAAATCAGCTGTTACAAATAGATTCTTTGAAGTCTTTGGGTTATTATTTGTATTTCTTTGTTTTATCTGTTTGTTTTAATGCTGTCGTATCTTAGCTCAGGTAAAGTTTGAATGAATGTTTTTTTTTACAGAGTTTTCATACACTCTCATTTGACCACTTTTATACAAGTTACACATCTAAGGACTTCCTCAAACAGTGCTGACATTTTTAACTATGCCATCAAATGATCCATCTCATGTGTGCCAACTTTTGGCCAAGTGACCCACAATGCAATGCGTCAGCTTCAATGGATATAAAATGATTAATGGAATGTGTTGCATTAATTAGCTTCAGCATTGTTAGATCATTTTCATTGCGGGAAATAAACGTATGTCATCATGCATACTAACCCCGACCAGTTTTTGGCAGCCCTTTTTCCTTTTTTATCTTTCCTTTTTCTGAACTGTTCTGTTAACCTCTAAAGGTCCTCTAGAGCAGGGGTTCCCAAACTTTTATATCCCGCGACCCCCAAAATAACGATGCGAGAGACCGGGGCCCCTTCAGTCCCTGCAAGTGGATAAAGCATAACGGTGCACACAGCAGCACGCACTAATGGGCCTATCCAAACACTGACATTAGAACAACAATAAAAAAATACTGCAGCCTTAAACTAACTGAACAACATTTTTGTATGTAATTTCACAATAATAGGTAAAATATGTAATTTCAAGTCATGTCCAGTATTTGGAAGGCAACTCGCGACCCCCCTCCCAGTGTCCTGCGACCCCCCCAGGGGGTCCCGACCCCCACTTTGGGAACCACTGCTCTAGACTACAACGTAAAGGTTGTAACAGCACACCTTACCGGTGAGTGTGGTATCAACTCCTCCAGTCTGTGTCTGTATAATTAGGTATAGTGTGGATAAGGGAACAAGCAATTAATCAGAGCACAGTGCTGATAAAAAGAGTGTAAGGTATTGTAAGAGTGGGTAACCGCAGTAATAGAGCTTCTTCTGTAAACTGCCAAATTATATCTTTAACCCAAACTCATTTTTTATTTTTTTTATTTTTTTTAAAGGTTTATTTTTGGGCTTTTTGTGCCTTTATTGGAGAGATAGGACAGTGGATAGAGTCGGAAATCAGGGAGAGAGAGTGGGGAATGACATGCGGGAGAGGAGCCACAGGTGGGATTTAATCAGGACTTTAAAGACCTTAAAGGCTTTATATGTGATTTTTTGATCCAGCAGATGTCGCCCTTGAGCACCAGCATGAAACCAAAACAACTCGCGCTGCATTGTTGTGTTAGCATGCTAATGCTAGCGCTCTTTATTATGCTCGTATATTCACACTGCATGTAAATTTACCTGAAATGAGCGTGATCTAGAAACACAGTTAAGCAGTGAGTACAGTATGTTATTCTTCTTTTCTCTAGTCCCTCAATTAAACAACTTTTATACTCGAGGGGAGGAGTCAGCCGGCCGTCCGGGCGATGTAAACAAAGTGAAGATAGGACTCTGAAAACTCTGAAAACATCACAGACAGTGGGACTCGGGTGTTACACCCATTGTAGACAGTCATGACTCACAGAGTTATTTTCAGAGGATATACTTGATTTATATTTAAGTGTGAAAAATCAAATAGAAAGACTTTAAACAACAACTACTTTTAAAGTGGATTTAATTTGTTCATTTGTTCAGCAAACTGAGTATTAACTGTTTAACTTCCTTATTGTGAGTTGTTATTCTTGATAAAAAAGGTTATACATGTGAACTCACACACTTCTAACTGTGTGGTGCTCAGCTGTTTCATCTGGTGGATTCTGCACACACCATGCCACCGTTGATCTTGCTATCAGCAAAGTTTCACACTCTTCCTCCTCCCTCTGCGTCTTTTCTTTAGGGAAACAAGCAAGCCGCATTCAAATGAGCTGATTTCTCTGTTGGCATATTGAAATGTCAAAATTTGCACTGGAACAAACGCGCTGGTTTAAAATTCAATTGGAGCACAAAGGGAAATGATCTATCTCGGTGTTGCCACTCACTAACAGGCAGAGTGTCAGTCTGCCTGGAGGGTTCCAGTCACTTAGTCCCACGGCATGCATCGCTGCTTTGATTGTTAGCAACAAACAACCTCAACCCCTCGCTCCCCAGAACAGGTGTGTGTGTGTGTGTGTGTGTGTGTGTGTGTGTGTGTGTGTGTGTGTGTGTGTGTGTGTGTGTGTGTGTGTGTGTGTGTGTGTGTGTGTGTGTGTGTGTGTGTGTGTGTGTGTGTGTGTGTGTGTGTGTGTGTGTGTGTGTGTGTGTGTGTGTGTGTGTGTGTGTGTGTGTGTGTGTGTGTGTGTGTGTGTGTGTGTGTGTGTGTGTGTGTGTGTGTGTGTGTGATTACACTGGCATTCTGACTTCTCGTTCCATTAGTTCCATAAAGTCATATTTCATAATATTATGATCCTTTTTTACTCAATATATTTTACCAAAAGTATTCTACCTCTAGTTAAACACAAATTATAATCTTTGTATATTATTATTCTTGTATCATTTTGATATTGAAATATTTTTTTTAGGTATTAAATTTAAACTTTTTAGCACACTGCTCTTGTCTTCAAGTTGTTAAATATAAAATGTAAGTGCACCAAAGCCAATTTACTCCTTACTAGTTATTCATGTTATGTTATGTGTTCAGCCTTGACGACACTGAAATGATAAACTGCAATAATTCAATATTTGCAAGACATAACCTGACATATTAAATACAAATATTTACATGCAAAACAATGGAATCTGGACATTTTACTAAAAACTCAACTCATTTTTAATTATAGTGTTAATTGAACAATAAAGTATGTGTTGTTTTGAAACAAAGTAGTTTTTAGAAAGTCCAAACTAGTCGCCTGTTTCGATTAATCATAGTAGTGTTAAGTTGAATTCTGCATGCTGCAATCTATTCCTGTTTCAACAACAGACCATTTTCTCAAACATCACAAGAGCAGTGCTTGGAAATCTTTTTGTCCGTTTGTATTGATCTCCTCCTATTATATTTCTGCAGGAGGTACAATGCTTTTATGCCTCCATATCAGGTTATATATATATATATATATATATATATATATATACAGTATATGTAATATATCATAAACAGCTAGCTGTGTCAAAATCAAGCATGACTGAAAGAATTTGTCTAAATAATTCATTCTTAAGTCCAGCTGCATCCTTTCCAGAGTCACAGGTTATTTTGAGTTTGATCCCAGCAGCATCTTCTCTATTAAATCTGTCAGGTTATTAATCTCTGCCAGGTTAGCATGTGTGTTGTGACCCGTACAGCTCCCTGAGGACCCTCTAATAACTGCTAATGGGCTGTTAAAGTAGTAAGAGGGGCCTCCACCGATCAACACTCGAGGGTCTGGTCTCACCATCAATTACAGCTCATCGAACAGGAGAGGCGGAGGGGTTGATTTCATCTGTAATCTGTGAGCGTGTGTGACAGTGCACCTGCGTGTGTGTAAGTGTGTAAGTGTGTGTGTGTGTGTGTATCTGTCAGTCAGGCTCCTCTTCCACCCAGCTAGCGGTGCACAGGCAGTCATTAGCAGCAGCAGCAGCCCGTCATTAAGCCCGTCATTTCCTCTGTCTGCCAGCTGACCTACTGATTTGGACAGCTTCTGTACTTAACCTCTGAACTCTGATTCCCCTTCTCAACACACGAGAGCTGTGTGTGTGTGTGTGTGTGTGTGTGTGTGTGTGTGTGTGTGTGTGTGTGTGTGTGTGTGTGTGTGTGTGTGTGTGTGTGTGTGTGTGTGTGTGTGTGTGTGTGTGTGTGTGTGTGTGTGTGTGTGTGTGTGTGAGAGTGAGAGAGTGAGTGTGTGTTGACAGATATTTCATATTAAAGCATGTAATACAATGTTTATAAAATGAATGAAGATATACAGTGATGAAAAGTGTTTGTTTGTAACTGTGTGCTTGCTGATTGGATGTTCTCTGATATGTGTATTTATACTGCAGACGGATGCAGCGTCTAAACTAAAACACATAACTATGACTACTACATTATGTTGAATCAGTGTTTGTTGAACACAGCTCTGCAAACACATTTGTACAAGACACATTTGTTACATGCTAATTAGACGATGGCTAAAGTTTAAATTTCAAAAATGTAAATGTTTTCCTTGTTGAATTTGGTGAATTTATTCTAAAACCCCTACTGAGGCGTAACAGGGTTTTCTTTTAGGGCACGACTGATGTGGGATTTTTTTGGTGCCAATACCGATATAGATATTGGGGAGGAAAAAAAAATCTGATACCGATATGTCGGCCGATATCTTTCTTAGCTCTTTGTTCAATCTGTAGAGATAGATAGATATACAAATGTATTGTGTTGATCCCTCAAATTGTGGAAAAATACATTTATTGAAGACAAGATGATCACTCAACTTGGCAGTAACTGCGCATGTGTGTGCATCGCCGCCTGACACTCTGGAGGGTTACTGTATATATGCTTATTGTGCTCGTTGTGATCCATGAAGCGCCCTCTGCTGGTGACAGCCAGAAAGACAGCTGCTAGTGTAATTCAGCGATGCTCAAATGAAATGCTATTTTACTGGTGAATAAATCTAGTAATATCGGCCGATACTAATATTCACTGTATAAGCTAATATCAGCAGATATTATCGTTTGGCCGATTAATCGGTCGGGCTCTAATTTCCCTTGACTGAACACATCACTGATTGGCTTCTTAAAGATTTGGACGTCACACTTTTAGATGTCTTGTTGAATTGCCTTGATGCTGAAATGTTCTTAAACTTGACTTGACACTAAAACAAAGAGAAGCAAATATGGAGATATGAAATATGAATTTTATTCCCTATTATTTTCAAATCCATCGATCCATCCATTTTCTTCCGCTTATCTGAGGTCGGGGTCTGCGGTGGCAGCAAGTGCAGTAAGTCAACCTAGACTTCCTTTTCCCCAGCAACGTTTTCCAGCTCCTCGGGGGGGGTGAATCTGAGGTGTTATTTTCATATCAGAGTTCTAATTTCCACCCGATACTAAGTGTTGAATATTGCGGGACATCAGATCTCATTGAAAATAAATCTGTTTTGAATCAAGGTAAACCGTTTTAACTGAAAACTTGCCATTAACCACTTACATAAAAAATGTCTGCATATAACTCAACAAGAGCTGTTGTGATGTTTTGATCCTGAAGATGCATATAAAAAGTCAAAGGAATAAAATCACATTCAGATTGGAACAGCTGACAGGTATTCACTTTATGGAACAAACCTGCGCTGCACGTGTTGGGAGAAAAACTATCAAGTGATTATTTTCTTTTGACTTGACAGGGTTGTCATGTTACCACAAAGACATCCTGATCACGCTCTACAAACTCTGCTCTGCACATTTTACTTTGATGCTCAACACTGTGTCTGTTTGCCTGCTCCTTTTTTTTTAGAACCTCCTGCAAGAAATAATGTATGTGTAATGAGGTTTAAAACAGGTGTGTGCTGGTCCCTTCATTTAAATATCCACTAATACCTCCTGACTTCTCCACTTCTGGGATTAACCTTGCGCTACTTTGTCTTTAGCTGCCGCTCACTGTGGCTCTGGGGGAAGCCTTCCTAGCGGCGATAGAAGCTGAAATTAGGCAGCTTTCCGCCCCAAAGCTGCTGCATTAAGACAGCCCTCACCTTGGCCTGCGGGAGCTGCGTTAGCCCTGCAGCTAATCCAAAAGCTAGCAAAAGTCAATCAGTCAGACCTTAAGCTAACTAAAGCTACCTCTGCTCTGCCTTGTCTTCCCGAGATAAGGTAATGAGGATACAGAGCGGGTTAAGGTGAAGGTGTGTGGTCTTGTGTTTGAGCCGGGTAGAAATGGATGACCAGTGAATATCTGGGTAAATACAGCGACTCTCAGGTAGAAGGGGGGGAATCAGGGGGGTATTGTCTTAAGATGATAAGGCAATGAGAGGCTTACAGAGTTGTATCAGTAGGCCGAGGTTGGAAAAGACTCGCGGAGTAATACCTGCTATCTTAGATGTGACACCACAGCTTGGCCCCCTGAGCAGGCTAGCAGGTGTTAATATTCCTCTTTTGTCTTGTCCTGATAAGCTAATGAGAGTAATAGCGCAGGGTGATGAGAGTGTTAAGAGCTGCATTAGTGGACGGAGAGGAACAAGGGACAGTGGAGCTGTTAAAACCTCCCTGTTAGAGCCTGCAGGGCGGCTCTCAAGCTCCCCGGTGTTGATCAGAAAATCAGGAGTTGTCTCGAGCTGATAAGGAGGAGAGGGCAAGGTTAATGTGAGGGAGAGTGCAGAAATGAAAGATGTATCGCCTAAAGACTATCAGACAACTTTTCATTTTGATCTCATGCAAATCAGCAAGGTCTCTAAAGTGTAAAGCATCGTCGATATTTTAATAAAGGTCCTCCTGATTCAATTTATAAAAGTCAAACTGGTTTTAGAAATCACATAAACTGCTTTAGAAATGGAATTACTGCTATATTTACAAATTGTAGCTAATGTCCCAGACTAGAGGCTAAGAGTGGGCAATTCATTGCAGTGTTATTTAGAGGTGGGGGAAAAAATGGATGTATGTAAAAAAAAAAAAAAAATCGAGATTCTTATCTTCTGAGATTTTAAATCGATTCATAACTTCCAAAAATCTTTTTTTTTTTTTTTAGCCAATCAGTCACTCCATGCTGAGCGCTAAGGCTAGCTCTTTAACTCAGTAGAATGTCAAATGGAGGAGCTAGACATTCAGCCAGTCTCACAGATGACTGGAGTAGATCCTGACGTATGTACTCATTTCAAAAATAGATTTTGAATCCATGAATCCAGAATCGTTTTGAGACTATCGAAAATAGTCTCAATCGAATCGTGACCCCAAGAATGGAAATCGAATCAAATCGTGAGACACCCAAAGATTCCCAGGTGTTAGTGTTATTACAACATCAGACTGAGTTTGTTCTTACTTGTTGTTGTTGTTCTGCAATGTTTGCTGCTTTGTATTAACTTGAACCTTTTTTAAACTTTCGTCCGATATAATTCTTATTTTTTATTTTTAAAGATTTATTTTTGGGCCTTTTTTTGGATAGACAGGACAATGGATAGAGTCAAAAATCAGGGAGAGAGAGAGAGTGGGGAATGACATGCGGGAAGGGAGCCACAGGCCGGATTTGAACCTGTGACACCCGCTTGGAGGACCACAGCCTCCATACATGGGGTGCATGCACTAACCACTGCGTCACCAGCACCCCAGATAGAAAACTTATCAAACTGCAAACACTAAAGTCATACTGTGTTATACTTCTTTTTTTTTAAATACATTGCTTAAATTGGTGCATCTGTGGGCTTGGGGTGCTGTGGGGCTGGAAGGGGGGGTAACACATCAAAATACTTGATCTCAATAATGTACTATTAGATCACAGGTCACCTAGCCTCGAGAGAAAGAAACGTAGGCATGGACCCTGATTTTCACAATCGGTGCATCTCTAGTTTCCGTCAGTGTCGACCTCAGCACTATGCTATCTTCTATCTGTTAAGCTTCGTAGAGGCTCGGGCATATGAAATGAATCATGCCGGAGGGAGGGGAGGAGAGTAATGCGTCTCTCATTTTTACTCCTGTTAAAAAAAACGCAGATGCTCTTACACTGTCTCTCAGCTTCTCCCTCTTTCAGAGTTTGTGAGTGCTGCAGCACGCGACACTCCAACAACAATGTGGATAGTGGATTACACATAATGGGCGCACGTTTAATCTGAGAGCTGTGAAGTGGATGGAAATAAAGAAAGGGAAGGACAGAGTGGAAAAATGTACCCTTACAGCATATTAAAGACGTCTATGTTTAACCTTATTACTCTTTGTAAGGTTGGTAATCCTGTTTTCTGTTTTTTCTTTTTTTATGGATCTCAAACTTTGCAAGTTATTGTTTGAGCCCAGTGTAATGAAGTATTAATTTTAACATGCCTAATTTAATATGATAGTAAATGGGTGCTGATTTATATGAAGAGCAGCAAAGCAGCATCACTCACCAAAATAAGAGGAAAGTGAATGATGAATGAGAAAACAGAAATTCTACAATTCTACAATTCACTTAGAAGACGCTTTTATCCAAAGCGACGTACATCAGAAAATGTCAAACAAAACACATCACTGTGTCTTTGTGTGTGTGTGTGTACGACCTTAAAGATTCGATCTGGATAAGCAGCAGCAGAAGTCAGTCTGTGTGTGTGTGTGTGTGTGTGTGTAGATCTATAACTAATGGTGCAGATGATGAGGCCTCTTGTAATGGTCTGCAATCCATCAAACAGCAAGCTGACAGCATCACAATACACAGCCTCAGGAGGGGAGGGACAGATGACTGGTGAAGACGCACACACACACACACAATGACATATGCATACATAAATTAATGTAAACACTACTTATGTCAGAGAGAACATTTTTTACTTTTCCACATTTTTAGCAATAATGAAGGGTTTCTGTTTTTAAATGTCAGCTCGGTGTGTAGCAGTGTTGATTCATCAGCTGCGAGGAGACATGACTTTGTACAAAACAGACACACACACACACACACACACACACACACACACAAACATGCTTCATGCATTTCAGTTCTCCAGCACTTATCCTTCATGTGAGTACAATTACAGCAACAGTTCAAAGACAAATTGAAATTGCAATGAATAGGTTTTTCTAAGCTTTTTATATGACGGTACGTTTTTCATAATTTCTGCTAAGAAATAGTTCTTGCAATAACATGCCAGCTGTGAGCCTGAATAGACCTGTATTGATTGTGTGTGTGTGTGTGTGTGTGAGCGCACAGGTGTTTCTATGATCCATCAGTTGTTGTTGATGGCAGCGTGTGCAAGCCTCAAGGCCCTCTCTGCTATCTTACACACACACACACACACACACACACACACACACACACACAGACACACATAAATACATACACAGCTACACACACATACGACTGGCACCCCTGCTCTGCTTTTACAGCCATTACTGTCAAACAGCTGTTAGCACGTCAAGAGAAGTGGTGTTGATGGGAGAGGGAGTGAAGGAGGGAGAGAGGCTGAGGGATAAATGGTCAGGGCCAATAGATAGATAGATAGATGGACGGATAATTGGGTGTAAAGGAGAGAAGGGAGGGGTGCAAAGGGATGAAGTGGTGTATGGATGAATGGTAGGGTGGAGGGACACAGAGGGGGGTGTGGTGGTGGGGGGGGTTTGCAGGGCTGGGTGACGGCCTACTCTAAGTGAAGACAGATTGATGTGGGTGTCAGAGAGGACTCCAGAGAGGAACAGCCCTTTTATTTGACAGTCAATTATCAGATAGACCCAGTGGCCTCGCAGTCCACGGCCGTCACCCTCATACAGTACGGAAGCGGGTTTCAAGCACCGGCTCGGCACCCAGAAGTGGACAGCTGAAATTTGTAATTTGTTTTATTTATCGGGGGACGGTGTGCAATGACAGTGATCATTTATAAAGACAAAAAAAAAAAGAAAAGACGGCTGCACCAGAATTAGCGACTGACGCTCAAATGAATACATTAAATATAAATATAAATAAGACAATGAAGCTCCACTTAACATGGAACAGTAGAGAAATACCCCCCGACAACACAACGTACATAAACTACATTGTAAAATGTTTTAAACACTGTAGAGAACAGTCACTATATCCTGCTCAGGACAAAGTGTTTGTCTTGATGTGTCAAGACTGTGGTTTATGTTTCATGTTCTGCAGAACAGGAAGCTGCTGGAAACCAGTTTTTTAAACTGAGTCAGGCCCGTTAAACTGTAACTTAATGTTACAATTCACTTAACAGACACTTTTATCCAAATGTTACTTTTAAACTTTCCTTTATAAAATTGATAAAAATCCAGATTTAAAAATGATCAGTTGCATCTATGGAGGTAGTATACACTGCTGAAGGTGCTTTATAAAACATGCCATAGCTGTATTTGAAGTGGCCAATGTACTAATGTAGATAACCATTATCCAACAATCCAGGATCAGTGCTGACAAGACTGATTGCTCAAAATCTATTTTTTTAACATTGCGGGAAAATCTGTCGTAGTTTGTATGATTTTTTTAAATTGTGAGCGAGTTTATTCTATTCTGTGATGGTCCGACATGAAAAGGCTGATTGAGAGAGAGCAGAACTTTGTTTTGGGATGTTGCAGTCACCTCTAGAGGCGAACCATAGGGCTCTGCCCAGTAACTGAACAAAGATATTCAATGTGGGGATGGGGCAGTAATATGGATAATTTAATGTAAAAACATGAGTTTATCAAAGCTAACATTTTGTGTTTCACGGGTAAATCACAGTGATGCTACTGTAGAGGTGATCTTATTTGGTTTGGAGCACTCTTTTGAGTTTGGGACCAGGATGATATACAAAAACAAGATGCGGGACAGGATCATGTCATTCAGTTAGGATTTAGCACCGTGCCGGGGATAGATAATATTCTAAGAAAACAACTCAGAATTTTCCAAGATTTAATATTTCAAAAATATGAAAAAAGATGCTCTCTAAAATTAAAGGGGCTATTCTTAAGTCCAAAAATGAAAAAAAAAAAAAGTTATTCTGAGAGATACAAAGTCATAAATGTGCTAAAAAAAAAAGCTTTTGTCATTTGCCAGTTTCTAAAAAAAGGATCAACAATATTTTGAATCCGCACACAGACTGTACTATTTCCCTTTCCAAGCACTCTCTGAAATGCTGTCGCCAGTGTTGCATCTCCTTTTAGATGAAGCAGATAAGATACACTTGATGAAGATAGGGAACTTTTCAAAGCCGTGTCAGAGTGTGCAGTGGCCTTCCAGACGAGGTCAGGGGGAGAATTGTTGCTATTGGCTAGCTGTGGCGCCTCATGGTAAAGCCTTATGTGTGCGCCTCAGTGTTTGGCCTTGAGCTGGGATGCCGCAGCCAAGTGCTGTTAGAAAAAAACAAAAAAAAAACATGACTATTAAAGGGCCATGATTGGTGCCCAGAAGAGATGCATGAATATCTGCAGAAGTCTTTAATTTCTCCACTTGTGAAACGGGAAACAGATGGAAATTCTGAAGCACTTTTTGTCTGCAGGGGGAAACAACAAACAGCATGTAACAGCAGGATGACATACCAGGATGATATACGTTTAATTTAGCAAAAATATAGGAAATGCATAGATTAAACTAATGCATGAATCATACAGATTTGAGACAAATTATAGGAGAAAACACATAAAGGGATTTAGCTAAGATGCTCTTTTTACAAGCTACACCAGTGGTATGAAGTAGTGATCTTTTCTCTCATCTACCACCTCCCACAACTTTGACATGACAACAGTTCTAGTGTAATCAAACACAACGCAAGCTTCATTTAAGTTGTATCATTCTTTTAACATTTCTGTCCCTTCAGTTTTTTATTTGACTGGATGTAAAGTGATGTCAGCAGCCCTTAAGATTTGGCACCAATGACTCTTAGACAGATTAGCTTTTGGCTCCTTCCTAAACCACATGGATGCACACGGCGCATCTATTTTGTTGTCATGCAGATACACAATACACAGCATTTCATCGAAGTGTAAGAAGTACAAACTTGTTTGAATTTGCAATTGATTTTTGATGAAGACGTTGCCCTACATTTCTAATAAAAAAAACAAACGTTACATGACACAAAGATACTGGAGGAAATCTGAGCAGAACTCAGTTTGTCTCTGTCCATGGTGCTGAACTCAAGGCCGCTCGATCCGGGGCATAAAAGGACATCACATCATCCTGAATTTTTAACAGATAAAAAGAACAGAATAACTTATCTTTCTAACTCTTAACTTTTATTTAAGCTAGATGAGATTTTTGTCATTACTGTTACGCTTCCTCGTTTTTTTTATGCTTTCACTCTATTTATGATGTAAGCAGCTTTTATTTCTTTTTCTCTGAGTGCTGAAGGTTTTCTACTATCAGGGTTTTTTTTAACCTTTATTATTATTACCAAAATGTATCTGTTTTCCCAAAGCTGTATGTTTCTACTGAGTGTAGTTTCCCTCTACACTTGTTGATGTAATGAAAACGTTATCATTTAATCAACGGGCAAAATGAGTTTGTATCGATGTCCGTCTTTTTCCTCATTGTTTCATTTGAAAGTTTCTGGGCGTCCTTTAAATTCAGTTTTGCAGTTTTATAAATATATTGACATCAGACTGGTTGATAAGTATGATTACTTTTAAATGAAAAGCTGCTGTTTTCCCTTCTGATTCAAAGAGTGCTTTTGGAACAACATAGTATGTTCTTACTGTAACTCAAGATGTGTAAGAGCTGACCACGTGAAATACTCTGTTCGATTTTATTGACTTGGTTATTATTTTAATAACAGGGGATGCACAAAGGAGGATTTTGGATTTGAAGACGATGAGAAGGGACTATTTGGCAAATTGTAGAATCAAAAAGAAAGCTTTATTTTCCATTATATTCCATAAGTGCACAACATTCAGGCGTCACAGTAACATAGCACAACATGCATTATAGTAATATGTATGATGCATGCAGGTGAACAATGTTTATACAGTAAGTGGAAAAAAAGGTAATATAATATCCACCATAAAAAAAGACAATACTAACCTTATTTTCAAAAAGTTTGTATTTGTTTTGAGTCATTCAAGACTTCCATCTTGAGAGAAAGACCGCCACACGCAGGAACCACAAGTGTCTCGGCGATCATCAGGGTGAAAACATTTATAAGCAGCTCATTTTCGAGGAGGAGATCCAATCAACGGCATTTAGAAACAAGACCAAATGAGATCACAAACACGACGATGCGGCCTGTTTTGTCCTCGCAGCTTCGCCGTTGTTCGTTTATGATGAGTCAAATCAGCCGCTTTCTTTACATCAAAACCTCTAATGGGTCTTAATTGATCTTAGTTTATCTTCTCTTCTCTCTACCACTTTCTTGTCCTTGTGGGAAAAAAACGTGTGGCTCTTCGTCTTTCTTTTTTTTTTTTTTTTTTTTTTTTTTAAGGTTCTTGCTCTGGTTTCCATCAGCCTCAATGTTGCTTTTGATTCTGTATAACAGAGCATTTCTTCCTTTGGTTACATATTTTTTCTATCAGGATTTGTGGAGAATAACAGGCTCCAAATCATTTCCCATTTTCTCCCTTAAATTTAAATCAAAGTGAGGCAGCATTTTCTACATCTGCACAACATTTCTCAATAATTATTCAGCATCTGTATCTTCCTTCCTCTTCAATTTTGTGTGAGCATTAGTTTGTTAGTGTACACATGTGTTTGTGTGTGTGTGTGTGTGTGTGTGTGTGGTTTGTGTGTATCAGTGGCGTGCTATCAGTGCCCCCTGCAGTAAAAAACCAAAGGGAATAAAGAGACGAGAGTGTGAGACACAGCCGAGGGGGAAGATAGGGAGAAAAAGGGAGAGAGAGACAGACGGAGAACAAGAGGATCGTTTCCATTATCTCCGTCACACAGAGGAACTTAATCACACTCGTACAACAGAGAGGTCTTATAGCTAAAGACTGCAGCGTGTGTGCCGAGGTGTCTGCAACGTACAACTGTGCTGAGACGCTCTTGAAATTTACACGGCTCACACACACACACACACACACACACACACACACACACACACACACACACACACACACACACACACACACACACACACACAAAAAAGAAGGGAAACACACAAACTGAGATTTTTCTTTTTCCTGGTAATTTTCTGTATTTTGCAGTTGAATACAAACCAAGAATAATGAACGCATTGCAGCTGGATGTTACACCAGAATTAGACAAGAATCAAATCAACAAGTCCCCCGAAAAAGAAGCGGAGCATCAGACGCGGAGTATCTTCAGTGAAAAAAATAAATCAAAAGAAAGATGGAAGTCTTGAAATAATCATCGTCCTCCTTTGCTCTTTATGAGCTTGTCTGCTTTGGGTTTTTTTTTTTAGTCTGAACTGTGATTCCTTTTGTGATTTCTTTGTGAGTGAATCCTTTTTACAAGAGCTTAATATAGTGAGAGGGGTGCGAGGGTGTCATTTTCATATCTGGGATGAGGTTTTTTTATTTTCAGTGGATAATATTGGTGCTCCCTCCTGAAGCCTGAATTCTGTCCATACCATACAAAGAAACAGTCTGTTTTTCAATAACAGTCACCTGTAAGCTACAATTTGTCCTTTCCTACAGTTTAATATTTAAAACATATATTATATTACATCATTAATATTCTACATTTTTCAAAATAAGAGCATGAGCTGAGCAAATACAAATACATCCTCCAACTAAATATATATTTGGCACATCATATCACATTCTGCTCGCTCAAGAAGTGTCTTTTGTTGAGAGCAATGACATAAAAATCTGGCGTCAGAGTTTTTATTTGTTGGTTTGTGATTTCATGGAATCCCCGAGAGACGAGAACATCATGAACTATTTATCCTGTCGCTTTCTGCTCCTATAGCTGTGATCAGGATTAAAACAAAAAAAAAAAGGATGCCTTATTTTTATTTTTCATATCCAGGTAGTGAAATGTATTTTTCCTTCTTTTGTTGACAATCCTGAAATAAATCAATTTCTATCTACTGCTATTTCAATTAGAAAACCCCACCATTGTTTTCCATCTTTAAATCTAATTTGTTTAATACGGTTTTAAAGATGAACACATCCAGCGCACGTTCTCTCTCGTGTTGTTGAGATATGTGAATGATTATTTTATTCATTCATTTATTTTCATCATTACACAACATGCAGCACTTTAATTGTTCTTAATTGTGCAGTAGAAAAGTCATTTAATAAATAGCTGTGGTGTACAATTTGATTTATATTTAACAAATATAAATCTGCTTTCATTTTCTTTCCCCATCTTAAATTCACCCCTACACTATATGTCTATAATCTCCCCCTCTCTGGATTAGGATTTTGAAGCAGCTTCCCCCCCCCCCTGGGTCTCTGTGGCTCTGTGTGGGTTTTCTCCCTCTTAGAGGATCGCTCCTCTTCTGTCTCCGTCCTGTTCTAGAGGAAGCCATGGCTCCAATAGATGGCATCACAGCACTAGACTTCAGTCATCCTGCTGAGCAGCTCTGCTGTGCTGAGATGCTGCGTTACAGACATGTGTGCACTACATTTATAAAAAAAACTAAAACACTCCCTTTTTTAAAACTTAAAACTCCAACACACATCTGGTTTTATTTTTTTTTAATTATAAGCTAAAATAAATGATTTAATATTAAAAATGTGGCAGTGTGTTTTATTTTCAATACCAAATATAAATGCTTTGCTTATAAGATTTTTTTTCATGGTGACTTTTTTTTTTATCCATTAGCACCTATTTTATAGATCAATCAGTGCTTTATACTTTCTTATTTCACTTCAAAAATCTTCCTTTATTCCTTCTGAATATTTTTTTTTCACAGACAACTTCAGTGAGAATCTAAGCTCTAACTAAATGCTCATTCTTCATAAATAAAATCAAGGACTTAATTGAATATGACACATAAAACATGACTGCATGTCATGACTAATTTGTCTTTAAATTTATGAGGTAGTGTCCCGTTGAAGCCAGTCAGTCTTGTAACTCAGTGTGATACGGCTGACAGTTATGACTCAGGATTATAACCTGTGTGTGTGTGTTTGTGTGTGTGTGAGTGTGGGGGTGTGTGCGCGCTCACATGTCACCACACCGTGTCTTTGTAATACGATTAATCACACTCCATTATACCACCCTCATTTGTCCCACAATGCACTGCTTTATAGTGAATTAACACAGGTTTTTATTGGCTCGTGCAATAAATCAACAGCAGCACCTCTGCTCACATAAAAAATAATATTATTTGGCTGACGTGTGAAAGCGGTTTCTGTCAGTTTGGCTTGAGAGCGGCCGTCCTTAAATCTGCCGCTCTCGCTTTCAACTGAAGATATGTGTGTGTCTCTTTGACTGTAATGTGTTTTTTTTGTGTGTGTGTGTGTGTGTGTGTGTGTGTGTGTGAATCCCCTGCTGGTCTGTTTCACTGCAGACACTCCAGACAGGAGAGAAAGATAGTCAGCTCGGATAATGGAGCGTTTCTCGACAGCAAATGTATGAAAAGGGGGCTCCTGAAATGACAAATGATTGTGGCCTAAAAAACATGCAGAGACGGAGGGAGAGAGAGGAAAAAAAAAAAAATGTATTCATTAGAAATTACACGTGGATGGAAAAGGAATGGCGTGTTGGCTTTCAGTGCGGCTGGATGTCGTGATGTGAATTTGTGTTTGGATGCATAAAGAGAATTTGAAGAGATGCACGGAGGAGAGAGAAAAAACAGACACAAGCAAACATCTATTTGACTATTTTCTCCTCCTTTTCTAGCACTCAAACACACTGATTTTCAGCTCTCTGTTTCTGAAGGACAAGATTCTTATTTTCCTTTTAATCATATAAACATACATACTCTTACTTTAAAAATGTTTTTACATATGAAACCGATTTTTCTTAAACAGATCAAACTATTATTTTACATATATGTGAAATTTAGCTTCAAAATTATAATCCTAGTTTGAGCATGATTTCAATTCTCTATGTTGCACCAAACTAATGCTGCTAAGCTGCTAAAAATACTTACCGGCTGTATTTTGCGTCTGTTTGGTCCGGGTCACTTGGCAGCGCTGTCATATTGACAAGGTGAAATCTCCTTGCTGGGTTTTGTCTTTTCCCCTCAGATAGAGGTATCATATCAAAGTGACAGCCGCTCCGTTTAATGTTCTTTTTTTTTTTTAATGCCATTTAAATCTCTAACTGTTGTGTGCACACTGATAATCTTCCTCGTCGTGATCTGTGGACTAATGAGACTTCTCCTCGCTCCTCGCCCTCTCTGCGGTGAAGTCTCCGTCTTTTATTTCTTAACGCTGGAACACAAAGACTTGGCTGCAGTGTGCTGTGGCCTCAGCGGAGGTTCCTGCTGACCAGGATTTGACGGGATAAAGGAAGAAAAAATAAACAAGGGGGTGAAGAGTGGAGACAAAATTAGACAGGAGAGCAGAATTCTTTAAGGCGGTATTGATGAAAGGCTATTATTTTAGCCAATTAAAGGGGTGAAGGAAAAGTAGAAGGCTTGATTTTTTAGCAGGTTGCACCTTTACTAAATTCCCTCCATGCATGCAATCATCTCTTTGCTGCACACCTCCCACCTCCACAGATATGTCCCTGATCAGTGCAGAGAAGAAAATGTGGTATAATGTGAAACAGCAGACGAGGGGGGGGGGGGGAGACCTTTAGAGGGGAGTGTGGAGAACAGAGTTGTGTGCTATCCTGCTAACATCGCCGTTCAAACCTAAAGGTTAAGGCATTGAGGCATGAATACAGATATTAATACACATGTAGAAGTATTCTCACTGCGGAGATAAAGAACGTCTTCCAGAGTCACATTTTTCCCTCCATAAGAACAGAAAAAAAAAAATAATTCATACTTGCTTTGCTGTCTGAAGGCCAATTGGAAATATCAATTAAAACACCATTGCAATAAAACATGGAGTAGTTTTAAAATACATAACCAATATGTGACATTAACAAAAAAAAGGGGAGGAGCATATTTTAATAAGAAGTCATTTGTCAAACAAAACTATATAATCAAAAAAGCAAAACAAATTCCTTCCCTATATGATCAATAAAACCTTGAGGAAATGTCCCTGTTTTAGATGAAAGATCTAAATGAAGACCTGATACAGACCACGAGTTCTTCAAAGAAGACCTGAAGAACTGATGCTGGTCTTTTCATCGTCAACTAGTCCACAAAGAGTCCTTCAACTAAAGCAAAGATTAAACAGCTTAAAGGTAATAAGATGTTACATTACTGTGATAATGTGATGTGTGTGACCACGCTGCTCAACAGACGCTTCTTTAAACATGTCAGTGAAGCCATTTGGTAAACTTTAAACTGCAGGCGCGGGTGTAACGACAACTAAAGAAACATTAAGATACACAGACACAAATACTCTAGACCTACGGTTAACAGAGCATGATCCATAAAAAAACATAAATGTCATTTTAAGTAAAATTGGAATGATGTTATTTAGTGTAAATGGTAATATTATATTCATTTCATTAACAGGTCCTTTAAAAGAAACAGAAATATAAACAAATGTTTCTATTTGATTAGCTAGTTGTTGTATTTTCTGTATAGAATATATGACAAGTAGCCTTAAATCTCATATTACTGTCACTTTGAAACACCAAATGTGCCTTACATCGCTTCTAGCAACAACTATATCGATAAAAGGGCTCGAGATGAGTTTATCTTGGTGAATTTTCAACTGAAGGGATAATCATGAATATCCTCACATAGGCATCAGGAAATTAAATAAATACAATGATAATGTTTAATTCCACAATAATTGGATCTTAGCAAAAACAAGTTAAAATCCCCCCCCCCCCCATTATTGCTATTCAGTTGTTTTGTAAAAAAAAAAAAAAATGCTAAGAAAACTGATACAAGCGTATTTGAAAGCAATTTTTAAGAGCTATAAGCGCAAGTTATAAACCACAACTTCCTAATGTTTAAATAAAGTTTTCTTAAAGCTACAATGCACAGCTCTTCTTTAAAAAGTCACTTCCTTCCTAAAAGTTGAAACTTTTACACTTGAAGCTAATTTTTTAGTCTTTTAGAGCATCATCCTGACCACCACGGGGGATACAGTGTTGAAGAGGGGGCTGACACATTTGTAGGGTTTTTCATTGGATTTGTCAGCAGTTAATGAACAAATATAGAATAACAGTTCCCTCAGGCTTTTAAAAAGAAGTGACAAGGTTTATTATCCCCGTGGTTGAAATGGCAACAGGAGAGTCATTTTCTAATGATGTTATGTCAACGTTAGATAATTGGATTAGCCTGAGCTACATTAAGGTAAAGTGTATTAAATGATTTCTGATTCCCATCTGCTTGGTGTAAGAACACACTGCCTCAAAGCAGCCCTGTAAACACACACACACACACGCACACACACACACACACACACGCACACACGCACACACACACACTACGAGAGCGTGTGCTCTCATACACATTTAATGTATTACTCGCAGATCAAATACAGGCTTCCCACCTACTTCCCTCCCCAGAGAGACTGAATGTGTGTGTTATTAACCCTAACACCACTGCTGCTTGTCTGGCGGCATTAACCCCATTATCCTCTCCTCCTCTCCTCCTCCACTTTCCTCTCCTCTCTCTCTTTTCTCCTACCTCTCTCTCAGCAGTAATGAAGTTCAAAAGGGGCAGTTTTCCCCTCTTTTTCCTCTCATACGCTTTATATTCTTTCCTCATTTTCTCTCTCCCTCCATCTCACTCCGGTTGCCGGTGGCAGAGGTTAGACAAGCACGCTCTGTCTCTCCCTCCCTCCCCTCCCTCCCTTCTCTCCCTCCTTCCCTCACAGGGTCCCAGAGGTGCTTTCTGCTTAACGAGGCTGGATATCTGTTTCCTAAAATCAATCGTCTGTCTTAAACGAACATCCCCGACCATCTGCTTCAGGGGTTTAAACACACACACACACACACACACACACAAAACACACACACACTCATTGCTCTGCTTTGCCTCGCAGGAGCTTCAATCCCAATATTTGTCGAGTGTGATCCAGCAGGCTCCTTCGAGGGCCCCAGAGCGCCTGTGTTGGGGTCCTCTCGGGGCTCACCCTCAAACTGCCTGGAGCTGGGGGGGGGGTGGGGGGCCTCACACTTGGCCCCACTCCCTCCTTCATTCCTTTCTCTCTCTCCCTCTGTTGCTTTTCTGTTTGATTAATCTCTAAATCTGTGTGACACATGGATGAGGCTCGGAGACTCTGCCAGAGAACTGTGTGAGAATATGTGTGATTGTGTGTTTGGAAAAAAAAAGTGAAATGCACGGCTAATCCCGTTAGCAAGCTGTTGCATTGTGTTCAGGGTGGTAACAGTGACACGAGAAGACTCACACAGTGATCATCTCACATCTTTATAACACACCCTCACTCGTGTTGACCTGGTGACCTTCTACCTCACTGATGTTAAAACCCCAACCCTCGTTTTTCTTAAGAACTGGATTGGATGAATCACCATGTTGTTTTGGGTGTACTGGTAGGCCAAAGCATTTTTTTCCCCTAAATCCAAATCCCTTATGATTTGATTTTGAAAAGGTGAGCATGGGTATGTTTTTGTATGTACAGTAAAAATAACCTGCCGATACCGAGGTGGTAGAACCTTTTTCAAAGCACTGCATCATCACAGTTTCAGATCCAAATCATTTTCTACTTCAAATTATTCAATTTATGAGTTTATCCAGGCTATGATAAGCATCCGCAAATTCTGTACATATTCTTCTTACAAGTGATGATTGTAAGGAGGGTTGGTTGTTTCTCAATCATAAGGTTTGGGGTTTTATCAGAATCAGATTCATTGTCCAGGTGTGCTTACACACACACAAGGAATTTAACTTTGGTGAACTGTGCTCTCTTATGTACAGGTACAACATTAAATATCAACAATAAACATAAGAAAAGACTAATATTTACATGACTAAACATGAAACAGTGCCGTGGTTATCCCCAGCTCCTGCAGCCTACATGTCAAAGTATCCTTGGGCAAGACACTGAAACCCCAATCTGCTTCCAAGTGGCAAAACCAGAGACGTGTGAATGTGCATGAATGGGATAAGTTAATACTGACAAAGTTTACGAAGCATCCTCTGCTGTCACTGTATGACTCAGTGTGAACGGGTGAATATGACATGTGGTGAGAAGACTAAACGATTATTCTCTTTCACAATATAACACATGTAAAGACGTTTCTATGCAGATGACTTGTTGTTGTAAGTCCGAGAAAAAACGACATGAGCACTCAGAGAGCCAATTTAGTCCAATAGCGTAGTCTTCTCTTACATCCACATTTCTATGCAGTCATACAAAATGTATGTATTTGCAACACTAAGAGAATTCTTTCATAATATGCTCGTTCCTAGTTAAAGCGTCATCATGTCAGCTGTACTTTTGTGATGCACTACTACACTGATAGTATGTAACATTCATGTATTTTATCAAACATTTCTGAAAAACAGAATTAAACTGTATTAAAAAGTTTATTTAGATTAGTGGTGAACTTCTTGCCATTTTAGCTTTGAGCACTGTGCTTGTTTACATCCAGGTAGTAGAGTATGGGTTGTGCAGAGCAGGCCCATCTGTGTTGCAGTTTGAGCATATCATTTGACCGGCACTGAGGGACAACACATTGATGAAACAAACATTTTTATTTATCATTTTAATGCAGATTATCAAGGATGATGAGGTTAAACCATTTAGTCATCTTAAACACCTACATCCCTTATTCATACGTTGGCCAGACAACTCCCAATAATATCACATTTTGACATCTGCAAAGAAAAATCTTCATTTGATACTCTAGTTGTTTGTTTGTACAACAAAAGCAGGAAAAATACGTCCGTGTTTGGGAAACATTATTGGCTCTTACATATTTTATCAAAAATAATTGTCCAATTTCAAGATACTCAATATGTGCTTCCAACACTTTCAGCACCAAACAGTTGGCATCGCCCTTTAAATCTCATATCAGTTAAATCCCTAGATTCCTCTTTCTTTCTCCCCCCCCCCCCTCCTCCTTCCCCCAGTCTCCATTGTGTTCCTGTATTCCCTCGTCCCCCAACCCCCCTCCTCTGCAGTAATTACACCCAAAGTCAAAAAGACGTACCTGTCAATCAAACATTCAACTGTCACTTTGTCTGCTTTGTCTCTCACATCTCTGTCTGTCTGTCTCTGTCCCCGGCTGATTTCAGGCTGGGCTGTCACAATGATGCAGGACCATTCTGCTTGAATTCACCAAGGTTTTTGTGTTTTTCCTTCATGTGTTGTTGGCTATCAGTCGTGTTAGTTTGGCTTTTTCTTGAGCTAAAGCTTCATCAATTCCCAAAAACTCTTAACCCCTTAACATCAAAATTTGAGCTGTAAATGTGTTTGTGTGACAATCAAACAGGCTGTGAAAACGACCTTCACTGATGTTGAAGTGGTAAAACCTTCTATCCACAGTCAAACCTTCTTAAATTGTGGTTTGCCATTACCAGAGAGGAAAGCAGGCTGCAAAAGCATGATTGACAGTTTCCTTCATTCAGATATCAACATGACCCGTTCCTACACCGGACTGGACAATCACAACCCTCAATCAAACATCAATGATCTTAGGAAACCAGTCACTGTCTCTACATTAACATTGTGTCCGACTTATGAACCACATATTTCTCATCATTGTGACGTAAACACGCCGCCAGGCACCAATTGTGGGCAGGTTTTCATTTGGGCAAGTGAACTTCAGAGAGTCAGCCACAACATGGCTTGTAAATGTTTGCACCAACATAGTCATAGAATTTAAAAGTCTGCTTTCTGTTATTTCATTTACATCGTTTTGGTGTAGCAGCAGCAGCTTTTTCTTTTATTCCTGCGCCTCCTGCGGTTTTTACCAGAAGACAGCCAACCTTCTAAACGATTTCTGTCTTCATTTCGGCCGGTAAGAATACCAAACAAAAGGTTGTTTCTCTCTCCTCTTGAGGACAGACCTGACAAGGCTTGCCTTTTTTTTTTTTTTTAACTTCTGCATCATGATGTTGTTTTTTCAGCAAACTTAATTCCCATGGATGTAAATCACAAGGCAGCTGGTTTCCGGGTGACGTGGAGCGTGAGTGAAGCAGCTGTAAAACTTACATTACTCGATTGAACTGCGACATAAAAAGGTGAATGAGGGCTGGTCCGCGATATGACGGACAAAGGATTGACGGCGTTTACGTTGCAGCCATAAATGCTGCATGCAAAAAGGAAGTCTTGGCTTGAAACCGCTAACCGCTAGCTTTACCTGAATTACGGAGAAATTTGCATCCATTCCCTGATGCATATATGCCAATGGGTTTCCAGATTGGACACACACACGCGCACACACACACAGACACAGTCACACACACACATACTTCCAGTGAACGCAGGGCTAATAGGGTTAATTGTCATGTAAAACCATCACTGCAGTCAACTTCACGGCCAATCACTCAAAATCTCTTTCCCTGTAACAAACACACACACACATGCATACACACACATATTTACACACTCTCCCATGGGATCCGGCCTTGCCCAGATGGCTTTTTTCCCGGTGGCTGTGTGCTTCAGCATGTGTGTGTGTGTGTGTGTGTGTGTGTGTGTGTGTGTGTGTGTTTTTGTGTGTGTGTGAGATCCTGGCAGGCCACAAGGGGCTTTGCGGTGAACAAGGCGCATCTTCTCCGTCTAATTAATTTACTATTATATAGCACCTGTTTCAGGCTAGATAGAGCTGGCGACACACACACACACACACACACACACACACACACACACACACACACACACACACACACACAGAAGCTGATGAAATGGAGAGGTATTGGGGGGGCTTAGAGAAGAGAGGCAGGGATGGACAGATGAGGAGGGATGTGGAAATAAAAGACAGAGGGAGGGAGAAAAAGGTGAAGAAATGATGGAGGGGGGGGCAGTAGAGTGAGATGTGGCAGGAGGGGAGGAGGAACTGAAGGAGACGGTAATAAATGGGGTTTTGAATTGATTATAATAAGCGGATCCTTTGATCATGTTTAAGGCCTTAAAATGGAAATATGTTTTGAGGAGGGGAGGGGGGGGACGGCTCATTACATGACGATGCTAAAAAAACAAAAACATTTTTAACAATCATTTCTTAATCTGTCTAATTTGATTCATTCATCTTAACGCTCTGGAATCTGGTTAACTCTCTTCTCTTCATATCTTCTTCTAGCTGCCTTGAAAATACTGTGAGAAAAACCGCGCACACGTTCTAGGCAGTTAAGCCTGCAGTTGCGTTGTTGTTTTTTTTTTTTTTGCAAAGTTTTGTCAACAACTTTGGTACCTGGTCCCCCCCCCTCTCTCTCTTCATTCAATGATAAAGCTGTTTTTATTTTGCAGCAACAAAATATTGATTTGGCGACATATATATGTAGTCCTGAGTTGTGTTATACAGCCTTAAAATCACTGGTGCAGAAATGTAATATTTTAATTTAAAAAATATGCCGCTCTAAACAGACATGGATCAGGGTATAATAGATATATAGATAGATAGATACTTTATTGATCCTGAGGGAAATTCAAAGCATCCAGTAGCAGGTTACAAAGACATGACATGAAACATTTGTTACAAATGAAACCATAAAACCGACGCCCCAACCCCCCCCCCCCTCCCATACGTATATATTAACCTGAAAAAAAAGATTTAAAGAATCTTGATGAAACAAACTTAAACTGTGCAATTCAAAAAAATAGACTCATACAAGAAATGTACATAACCCGTGCAGGGATAAAAATATATGTGAACCTAAAAACAGTTGAGGAAAACAATCTGTAATTAGACCTGAATATAAAAAAATAAAACAAAAAAAGTGTTGACCTTCTGAAGTTGTGTTGTTTATGAAGTTGTGTTGTTTATATATATATAAATAACTGGCACAGTTTGAAATAAACACATGGTACTTGTGCCCCAATTAAAGGCTAAGCAGACGTACCTCATCTCAGTTACGCCCCGATGCCCTACTGATAAGTTACTTAACATACCCGATGGCCTTAAGCATCGCCACCTTCAGGTGACTCAGGCTGTGTTGATGCGAGCTCTAGGTTGTGACAACGTCGATTCTACCCTACAAGATGGCCCCTTCTGCCCCCCGCAACTCAACCATCTAAGCTGATGGACAGCAAGGGCAAGGACATTATTAAGGGTTGTCAAGTGGGAACCTAACCTTCAACTGTGGGTTTGTCTGATGAGTCTCACGACGCAGGGAATAAGGTGTTTGATTCAGACATTTAGACATTGGATAGTCACTAGTATTTGACACATCATAGCATGGTTTAGGATCTTTGGCCTTCAGTCAATGCAGAAATGTGAGATTTGGTCAAGCAAGAGAAAAAAGAAAGGCAAGTTGTCTAATATGAAACATCCTAACAGGAAATGTATGATAATTATGGGAATATAATAAACTTCAATCCCCAGATCTGTCAGTCAGTCAAGCCATCGCTCAGAGTAACACATCATCCCAGGGCTGAATACACTTTAATTACGCACGCGTGTGATTTCTTTTCATCTGTGAGAACGAGTTAAAATAAAGCATCATTGATACAAGAACAACTCCTGCTCCTAATGCTGTGATACACCGCCACCTCATCTCTCTCTCCCTCTTTTTCTTCTCTGAGTTCATTAGTTTCCAGACCGGTGCTCCTCCCGGATTACCATAACCTGTCAGCCGTGAAACACCACAAAACAATTTTCAGCTTGTAAAAAAAAAAAAAAAGAGAGAGAGAGAGAGAGAGAAAGAGAGAGAGAGAAGAAGCAAAACAGCCCACCTCGCTCCGCTGCCTCCCACAGCCACAGGGAGGAGAGAGGGCGGGGAGGTTACGCTACCTGTATGTTTTTCTAATGAACAGCACACTGAACTAATAAAAAACATGTCAGCCAGGGAGAGACGCTCCGAGTAAAGGGGTGGATGAAAGCAAGGGGAATTCATTCTGACAAATAGCTGTGTTTCAAACAGGTGATAACTTGTTAAATATGACTTACATGTTTTTTTTTGCTGTGAGGCTGTTTAATGAAATAACACAAGTATCATTTTGCGCATAACGACAACTTAAAGTCTTTATATGTGATTTTTCACACTTAAATATAATATAAATCAAGTATATCCTCTGAAAATAACTCTGTGAGTCATGACTGTCTACAATGGGTGTAACACCCGAGTCCCACTGTCTGTGATGTTTTCAGAGTTTTCAGAGTCCTATCTTCACTTTGTTTACATCACCCGGACGGCCGGCTGACTCCTCCCCTCACGTATAAAAGTTGTTTAATTGAGGGACTAGAGAAAAGAAGAATAACATACTGTACTCACTGCTTAACTGTGTTTCTAGATCACGCTCATTTCAGGTAAATTTACATGCAGTGTGAAGATACGAGCATAATAAAGATCGCTAGCATTAGCATGCTAACACAACAATGCAGCACCAGTTGTTTTGGTTTCATGCTGATGCTCAAGGGCGACATCTGCTGGATCAAAAAATCACATATAAAGCCTTTAATGAAATAACATTAGAAGTATCAGTCTGATTACGACGACAACTTAAAGGGAAAAAATGCTATGTAACAACTTATGAAGCTTTCAAAAGTTGATTGATTTAATTAAACTAAAAGAGGACTAAGTTGCTAATAAACACTACTAAATACAGTTACAGATTCAACTTTCTGCTGATACAAGTAACAGCCATATTGGATTTTAACCTGGGCTACTGAGTTTCCAAATCTGTAGTTTCTGACTTCCGAGATCAAATGGAACGCACCATGACTCCTTCATACAATATATATGATGTTAACGATATTATCAATGCAGCGATTCTGCCATAATTCATCAAGAGTCGTGTTATGATACAGCATCATATCTGATTAACTGAAGAATACAAAACGTGCAGGATTAATGTATTTATTCACTGTGATTTAGTCGAAGTTTCACCTTCATCATGCTTCATCCTTTACCTCATTTTCACCACTGTCTGACATCATCCTGTCATCATCATCATCTTCTTCTTCTTCTTCGGTCATTTAACTTCTGCTCAGGTTACCCTCATTCATGTCAAAAGTGGCATCACCAGCGGTCCTGAAGCAGAGATGCCTTTAAATACGTCTGCAGGGAAATCTGTTTATTTATTAACATATCAATGATTTGCATCATCACTGTTATCGATAAGTACTTTGTTACTGTGAACAACTGAACATCAAAACCATGACACTTATTCTCATCTTCATCGCACAGTGTATTTCCTTTTTGTCCCATGATGCTTTGCATTGATGTTTGACTTCCTGTCAACCCGTCGGTGCAGATAAAGACACTCGCTTTGTTTTAAGGTGGACTCTCTCTCACCTTTTGGGCGGCTCACTGTTTCAACACAGTCAGCTTACCTTCCAGTCTGCTCTCTGTATTTGTTCGGATAAAAAAATTAAAACTCTGAATCAACAGAGCTGACTGTAGAGACCCCTGAAGGTGCTTTCCATTTAAACATTGACCCGTTGGTTCTTTTATACCGAAGCATGATGCCAGGTCCTTTCAAACTGAACATTTACTTTCACACAGCATGCAGTGGGACTAAATGATGTGAATGTTCTTCGAAATTGATTATAAAAAACAAGATTTCTTCAATACATGCCCCCTCAGGAGCTGTTCATATCCAATTCAAACACATATATATTACACACTTTTTATTTTTAGTGTATCTCTTTTACTTAGCTCTAGTGTACCTACAATAATGCTTCATCCTTTTTCTATTTCCTGATATCTGTTCCCTCTTCTACACATTTTTATTTGAAACAAAGGTTTTTATTTTTGTTGGTTCTTTGTTTCCTTTAAAGCTTCAGGTAGCACTAAAATAGTCCGTTGATATATTACACAGCTTTTACTGATGCCAGAAGCTCTGTGTGTGTGTGTGTGTGTGTGTGTGTGTGTGTGTGTGTGTGTGTGTGTGTGTGTGTGTGTGTGTGTGTGTGTGTGTGTGTGTGTGTGTGTGTGTGTGTGTGTGTGTGTGTGTGTGTGTGTGTGTGTGTGTGTGTGTGTTTAAAATGTGTCATAGATCCTCTGGAGGTTGTGTGTTGTCTGTTTATCCTGTCTGATCCCTCTCTGTCTTTTGTCAGGCTATGGGGGATCTGTCACACGGACTCAGTTGGTCTGTTGCTATCTGTTCTCACTGCAGCTCAGGGTCTGAAGCAGGACAGTGTTCATTATCCAGACTGTCACACACTGAGAGCTGACCACTAGATCCTCCGTCATATACTGGTAGACTCTGAGTAGGAGTGTTTTTAGAGAGTCACACTCTTACTCAGCTCAGATATTTCTGCATCCACCAACACAGAAAAAAACCTTATACCTTAAAATTAAAATGAACCTTACGTAGTTCCATCTCGATTCTGAAGAGCTTCATTGAAGCCTCATTAAAAAAAAACAACTAAATTGATTATAAAAAACAAGATTTCTTCAATACATGCCCCCTCAGGAGCTGTTCATATCCAATTCAAACACATATATATTACACACTTTTTATTTTTAGTGTATCTCTTTTACTTAGCTCTAGTGTACCTACAATAATGCTTCATCCTTTTTCTATTTCCTGATATCTGTTCCCTCTTCTACACATTTTTATTTGAAACAAAGGTTTTTATTTTTGTTGGTTCTTTGTTTCCTTTAAAGCTTCAGGTAGCACTAAAATAGTCCGTTGATATATTACACAGCTTTTACTGATGCCAGAAGCTCTGTGTGTGTGTGTGTGTGTGTGTGTGTGTGTGTGTGTGTGTGTGTGTGTGTGTGTGTGTGTGTGTGTGTGTGTGTGTGTGTGTGTGTGTGTGTGTGTGTGTGTGTGTGTGTGTGTGTGTGTGTGTGTGTGTTTAAAATGTGTCATAGATCCTCTGGAGGTTGTGTGTTGTCTGTTTATCCTGTCTGATCCCTCTCTGTCTTTTGTCAGGCTATGGGGGATCTGTCACACGGACTCAGTTGGTCTGTTGCTATCTGTTCTCACTGCAGCTCAGGGTCTGAAGCAGGACAGTGTTCATTATCCAGACTGTCACACACTGAGAGCTGACCACTAGATCCTCCGTCATATACTGGTAGACTCTGAGTAGGAGTGTTTTTAGAGAGTCACACTCTTACTCAGCTCAGATATTTCTGCATCCACCAACACAGAAAAAAACCTTATACCTTAAAATTAAAATGAACCTTACGTAGTTCCATCTCGATTCTGAAGAGCTTCATTGAAGCCTCATTAAAAAAAAACAACTAAATTTATGGATGCTCCTTTTTCAACATAGGCTTATACCTTTATTTCTAATAGATTCATCTCCAGGTTGGTTATCAACAAACCATGACAGCCTTCAGAACAAATACTTATCTTTCTAGTCAAGGAGCTGAGTCCACAAAATTCAGAAAAGGGGCAATTTCTGAGACAATTTAAAAAAAATCAAATATCACTGACATTGTACCCACTGACTCAGAATATCTCTTCAGCATTGTTACACAGATAGTGCTTTTTACTTACCAATTGATGAGCTACGTATACCGATTTGCAATAAGCTTTTACTGACCAATCATTTTTGACTGCTGAGTGTTTTTTGGGTTCCTGTCTTCACTGTATACATAAAGGACAGTCGGTCCTTGGTTTGTTTTTTTATGTACTACTATCTTACACTCACGTGGGCCAAAGTAATTTGCAAGTGCAAGAAATTGACTGAAAGTGTATTAAGTCTACTTTCAGGCCCTCGTTAAAGGCGTTTTCACAAAGATCTTAAAGGCACATTATGTCAATTCCACCACCAGGGGGCTCTCAATCAAAACAATAGCAAAAGACGAGGTCGAGGATTCTCCCTGCTCACCCCATCTCCGATTAAAAACGGAGTCAGACATGACCAGGTCAAGTTAAACGGGCGAAAATGACCTGAGGAAGAGAATATGTTAACCAACGATATATCCAAGTGTAATATACATGACGTTTTTTTTATCACAGCAGCCGCACGGCCGCTTTCAGTAGCAGTTCCCGCTTCCTATGTTGCAGTCTTTAACACAACATCCGACGTTTCCCCGGCAACCATAAACATTTTGTGTCTGAAATGGATTTTTCTGGCCTTGATAACTGTTGGAGATATTTGTTGTAATGTAAGTATTCAACAACCACAGAAATACAACATATAGGTTTAAATGTTTAATCCATTTACATATATTACACCTCTGCACATTTTAAGTTCATGCACATTAGCAAACAAAGCATTTTTACTTTCCTTATTTCCATGAACGGATCTTTTTTTTTGTCGGGGGATCACTCTTACTTTTTTCAAAATCAAACCGTAATCCGGGTCAATAAAAGTATCAAATACTGTTTTACTTAAAGACAGATACTCATGCACACCTCTAAGCAGCTGTTTTCCATCCTAATATTTATTTTCTCACTTTCTCCTCCCTCTCTTTTCCTCATCAATGTGTGTGTGTAGTTGTGTGTATGTGTGCAGGTGGTTACAGTCTGAAGGCTCCCCCTACTTACCTTGGTTCGAACAATAGAGCGCTGTGAATAGGAGCCGCTCACGTGCTTTACTATAATGGCCTTGCAGGGCCAGACACTTTCTGTGTGTGTGTGTGTGTGTGTGTGTGTGTGTGTGTGTGTCTTTGTGTGTGTATGTGTGATGCGTGTGTGTGTTTGAGACATATAGAGACAATACATGTGCTGTTGGCTGTATAATTACAGACGTAATCTTACTATGCAGATGGTTTCATTCACCCAGGCGGAGGAGTGGGGGGAGAGATGTAGTGACATACAGAGTATAGGTTGCAATATATTAAGAATAATATAGGCTTACTGAGGTTTCTGCTGTTCTAATGGCGCCCTGTGACACATGGCACGGTGTGGAAAAGAGGAAATTACAGTGTGGAATTGATGAAGAATAATGGCCGTGTAGTTCAGCAGACACGTTACTCTGCAACAACAAGGTATTAAAGGGATATTTCACCAAATGTCTAGTGCTCTTAATAATTCAACTTGAGGACTAAAAAAGGAATTACAAAAGTGACTTTGCTCTTGTGCACAGCTCCACAGATGAATAGACGAGAATGCATTGAAAAGTTCTCTCTGTATTCTTGGGATTGATTACTTTTCTGGTTTGAAACACTTATTAAAATGTTAAATGATCACATTTCAAGTGTGCTTCAGCTACAAAGGTGTTTAGCTTACAGTGCTAGCTTTCTCCCAATCTGGAGAAAGAAGCCCGCAGCAACCTTTTTTTTTTTTATGGAGAAATGATGTGATTGAAATGTGCAGGCATATGTTGAGTTCAGTAAATCACTTTTAAGTGATGTTGATGTCTGTTGTTCAAGTGTCTTATTTGTTTAGTTCCTACTAGATCTTTAATGAAAACTAGATAAACTAGATATATGTTAACATTATGTGTCCTCTTAAAACTTCTTTACTTTTGAGCTTTTGCCCTGAAGTTGAACCATTTGCGATGGCTCTGTATGCCGAGCCAGTTTCAATTAGCAAAGCTGTCATAAAATAAACTTAAGAGTTAAAGATGCTGAAAGACAATTTTATACAACCCCAGGCTTTGTATTGTCAATATGTAAATACATGGATTTTTATCTGAATGGTTTACAGTATTGAATATTAGACGGCCTTTTTTTTTGTTTTGTTGCTGAAACCAGTACTGGTGAAGTCTACTTACAGGAAATCATTTTAGTAAACAAAAGTTCTCATAATTTACTATTTCCAGTTTCAGGGGTGGAGAGGTGGAACAAAATATCCAACGGCAATATATTGTCCCGACTCACTGGATACTATTTTCAAATCGCTAGTGCCAAAAAATTGATGAATAAAAATGATGCTCCAAGCAGATTTCCCTGATAATTTTGACACAATGCAAAACTACTTCATGACCCCCCCATGGTGGCACTTATGACATGATTGAGAGTAACGTGAAAAGATGTTAATAGGTCAAAGAAGAAGCTGACTTCAGACTAAAAGAAGAAGCGGTTAAAAGAAGTTAAAAGATGAAGCCTGATGAGAGGTGAAACTGAAAATAAATTTCAGTTTTTCTTTGTAAGGACATTTTTTTTGGCCAGTTGAAAATTCTGCAGGTTTTGTCTGTGTAAATATAGATCTCTTTTTATTAAGGTTTGGTGACTTCTCCAATGATTAACTGAATAAAATATGAGTTGTGTGGACACTTTTGCTTTCTAATAATAAACCCTCTTGATGCTCTCTGGTGGGTTAAGATCAGTGTCCAGCCCACAGTGTTAGATAGAGATAAACCTACTGTAGATCTCTGTGGTCGCTCTCTCCTCGTTGCTGCACATCTCTTCCCTCTCTCTCTTTGTCTAGAAAAGATTACAGGGAGGGGGGGGGGGGCTTTGATTGAGAGAGATGGAGGAAGAAGGGGGGGGGAGAGAGCTGGAATCCTAAAGCTAAGTATTTAGCAGCCAGTTAATGTACTGAGGGATAATACGACGTGTCCACAGGCAGCTTCTTTATGTCCGATGTGTTTTTACCAGCTTCTCAGCAGCTTGGCAGTGTTTACACACTCTAATAACAAGTGGCGTCTTTCAGGGACCCTTCGGTTCATTCACCATTCAACCGCCAGTCCAGCTTTATCCTAATCCCCCCCCCCCCCCCCCTCGGCACACCACACCCGCACAAAAACACAAGATTTCAATTTTTTTCACTGTAATTGCCTGGTTTTTAATTCCACGCACCCCATCAAGCCAAGATTGGAGCTCCAGCCAGATTTCAGGGAGGGGAGGTCATCCTGGGACCGTTGGGCAGTGAAGATTTGGGGGGCGGGAGAGGCAAAGATTTATGGCGGCTTGGAAGTGGAACTAGGCGAAGGGGAAGTAGTTTTGAAAGTGGTCTGCATGGCTACGATAAAAAGTAAGAAATTAAAACGTCTTAGTTTTTGAACGGCGGCGTTGTTGGTAATCTGCTCTGTGCTGTGAGTCGAGGCCTGCTGGGGGGGGGGGGGGGGGGGGGGGGGGGAGCGTGGATGTAGGGATGGAGGGAAGGAAAAAGTGGCAGATGATGAAATACAAACTGACGGAGTTTGTGGGCGACATTATGTGTCAACTTTTATCTTTGGTATAGGGCTGCTGTGTGGTCAATAAGCAGCTAACACACACACACACACACACACACACACACACACACAAACCCACACACACACACACACCCATACAAACACGCGTTAAATTACTTTACAGCGTTTACCGCAGCATTGAACCGTCCTTCTTCAGTCAGTCTCATTTGGAAGGGTTTGTTGGATGGTTTTCAAAGTCCCATATTCATCCATTTAGGATGTTCAGAGAAAAATGGCCACATGCATACAGTACTTTAATCAGATGTCGATTTTTGAGTCGTACGACTAACTAAATAAGTCGTGCAAAATGTCCGCCTAATCGATTGTCATTACAGTACACTGAGGTGCTACGGCCAATCACGGCCCAGTCTACCGCTCTTAACTGGCCTGATGATTTGACATTTTGGTCATATGACTGCACACACCCCACACAGTGAGAGCAGAGCCACGATCCGATTTCCTGACTTTTGGACTTTTTTTTTTTTTTCCCTGATTGTGACAGACAGTGTCCAAAAATCACCACGGCAACAGCAGGTGTGCCTGTTTAATCCGTCTTTTCCCCTCCTATAATGAAGGAAACGTTGGCAGGACATTTCTGCTGACCTCCAGCTGACGGGGAATACTTTGTTAGGATGTGGAAAGAAAATAAGGAACTTTTGGTAGACCGAAGGTTACAACATAGACTTGACCTCGAAATAGAATGAACATTTTACAGATTGAAAGGTAAATTAAAACATTTAATGAGGACGGAAAAAAAAAAAGTGAAATGTTTGACTTCAACGAGGTGTATGTGACATCTTGTTTTTAAGTTGAAATGAGACTTTCAAAGGCGCAGAGGTGTCGTTCTTTTCCATCACTGTAACTACAGATGGACATTGTGGTGGCTTAGCTATGGTGTGCCCCAAGGGACAAATTGCACGTAATCAATGTGAAAAAAAAAGAATGCATTAATTTCTGACCACATTAATGCTGACAGTCCTAATGTTCTTCTGTTTCCTTTTGTGTACTGTCCCTTTGTTGATGTGGATTCAGAGTAAACACAATACTTTATTTTTCTATCTTTATACAGCAACTAATTCGGAGGGTTTGTTGCCTCTAAAGCAACAGTGACAGTTAACCATATTTCACAAGAGTGTCCAGTTAAATCCTTCATTCATATGCATACCAACTTGTGTGGGTCGCTCCGTTTAGATCACAGGTAGCTATCACTTTCACAACAAGCTGCCATCAATATGTGACTTCCTTTATTTGATCTGCTGTTGCATCAGTAATGTCAGAAATAAACCTTTTTAGACTTTCAAAACTCTGCCAGGCCTCGAGCTGCTCAACAAGCCGAGATTGATTCATCTCAAGGTGTCCACTGTCCATGTAAAGCCCTGTAGTGCACATTTGCTTTGATAACTTGCGTGACTCACCTGTGTGCCCCATTTCAAGCAAATGTTGTGTACCTCCTTCAGGCAGTGATCTGCTCGTACAGCTGTGATGTGATGATGTGAACACAGCTGATATAACACAGACTCACACTATACGCCTCTTTATCGCTCTCTCGTACGCTAACTGCGCTATCATCTTCAAGTGGAACGGGAAAAAGGCTTTGATTTTCTGTTTAATTTGGGGCTGGGATGGTTTCCAAATCTCCCTTTTCCCCCTCTCTCTGTCTCTCCACACCATCTCTCCTCTTGTCTCCTTCACACCTGTGTAGCGTCCCACAGATGTGCGCTCGCCGTGCCCGTGCATTTGTTCGAACAACAACACCATCTCCATCATCAAAACCAGGATGAGCTTAAACAATCAGGCCGCATTTAAGCCGAGCGCAGGCCAGCTGTACTGCCCATTACCTCCATTCACACTCAAACACGCTCACACACACACATAAAAACACTTTCTTGTTCCCAGACGCACACCGGCAGCAAATGTGAATATAGCGAATGTATCCACGGGAGAGTAGTTATTCTTCTTTCTCATTAAGGTTTGTGGCGTACCTCATTTATCTCCCTCCACTCATCATTAAGCTGCTTTGATCACACCTTAACAAACGACGAGTGTCCTCAAACAAAAGAGGGATATTGTGACGGTCTCAGTGTTTGTCTTTGGTCTCTTCAGAGTCTTTGATTAATTGGCGACGAGGATGAAGGAAGCAGTGATTGTGTGGAGGACTTACCTGCCAGACATCATCTCTCCTGTTAGTTTCTTTTTTGAAGTGTTCTTCTCACAAGAACAGAACAGTGTTTTCAGTTCAAGAGGGAAAGTGCAGCCACAACGTTCAAGACTAACAAAACTAAGGAAATGTAAAAGTTTAACTTACGACATACTGTCCTCTATACATAGCAGAAGTGATATCAGTTTTGTTTCATACCATTGCAAAACTTTTGAGATCTTTAGGGTGGATGTTTGAGTGAGGAAATTGTGCAACTAAGTCAAAAAAAAAAGTGACACGATGCTTTTCATGCAGTTTTCACTAGTTTCATGTTCCATGGTACAAAAATCATTTTCCACCTCAAAGCGTGACCAAGAACGCCATGGCCAAGTGTCATATGACTCATTTGTTTTGTCTAAGTCAGCCTTTCCCAAACTTAAAACTGCCGCAGCCCACTTTGAAATACAAAATTACGCCCGGGCCCGTTATAAAATAAAAGTTTTGACTACAGCTATCATTTTCAGTTAGGGTAAATTATTGGACATGACAAAATGATATCGCAAGATAGACACCAATGTTTACTAAACATTATGTCCATGGATAGTCATTACAGGCCTTACTAATCACTTAAAGTGTTGACTCATGTTAAATCATCATTATTGTGATATTTCTTTTATTTTTATACTTGGTGGAGGGCTTTTCGCGGCCCACCTGCAGTACCAACACGGCCCACCAGGGGGCCGCGGCCCACACTTTGGGAAGCACTGGTCTAAGTAAAGAAAATAGTTTTCCCCAGGAAACTATGCTAACGTTCAAAATGTACGATTTACCATGCTATGCAGGTGGGCATTTGGATTCTTTATTATCAAGAGCAGCAGTTACTGATTATTGTCCTGATCATCAGAGGACTTATTATGAACTACGTTGACCTTGTAGTTCATAAAATTAAGTGCCGAATAAATACTGGTACTTTCGAATGTGATTCAGTTATTGATAAAGGAGATTGTTGTTCATTGTAGTTAACTTCACATTTGGAATCATTTTTAGTTTAAAATCCTACAGTAACTAAAATAACATTTTCTTTTATCTTATTAGTGTTTTTGTTTAACTCAAGCGGTAACCTGTGGGGTTGAAAAATGATGCCAATGTGGAAGTGCGTCGAGGGTTCGCTTGAGACTACACATACACAGCACAGCCAAATAAATCAAATTTTACAGCAGAATTTAACATGTTCACAGCCTGGTTTAAAAACATGATATTGATCTGATTAGTGATTGTCCTCATGAGGACACACTGTACAGCGGTTAATCGTTTTGTAGGTTGACTGGAGTGCCCTATCTCATTTTTTTCTGGGAGAAGTTTTACTTGGTGTAGAAAACCTGTAGGCAGAGGGATGTCTGCTAAATAATCTGCAGGTGTATTTAGAAAAAGGAAAAAAACTGTGGTTGTGTTACTGAGGTAATGTGTGGTCAGAGTGACAAATATCTGCTATAAGTCCTAACCTGTGCTCCCAAGATGACCTGCTGGCCTGCAAGGTTAATAAACTATCTCTGCTCTGTGCAATTCACACACACACACACACACACACACACACACACACACACACACACACACACACACACACACACACACACACACACACGCACAAAGGAAGAGGCAGACTGTGATGGTTTTTCTCTTGCCCCTCCTCATTTTTCCTCTTTTCTCTTTTTGTCCTTGGATTCATCTTCCCCTCCATCACTGCTCCAATCTCCCCTCCTATTTCATACTGGAGGAGCCAGTGTGTGTGTGTGTGTGTGTGTGTGTCTGTTGTGTATCATTCCTCATGCGAAGCCCTGGCGAAACTATCAGTGTTATCTGCTAACTTTACCACCTGTGTTAAATTGAAGGCAGTGATGTGGAAGAGGCGTCTACCCTCCTTTTCTCTTTTCTCTCTCATCCTATCTCCCCCCCTCTCTCCCCTTCTATTCATTCTCCTCCACCCTCCTCTCTTCCCCTCTTTTTGTCTCTTTCCCTCAATCCTTTTTACCCCAACCCCATGCCTCCTCTCTTTCACTCCTCCCCGGTACCATCCTCCAATTAAAAAAAAAAAAGAGTTTCTGTGTCGGTGAGCCAGGGATTTTAGATGTCTATAAATGACAAGACCTGCTTCAGGGCTAGTTGAGGTTTAAAAGTTCAGCCTGTGTTGGTGGTCCCACACACACACACACACACGCACACACACACAGCCTAGCAAATTTGTAAAGGCTGACCTTGTGGCAGTTACAGGTTGCTAGTCGGCCCCAAAATGAATACATGATTATTAATATTTTTTATCAAAGCATGCTCTCAATGATGGCTAAATGTTGTGTCTAACCTGTAACACAGTCACCCACCACTAGGTGGCGCAATGTGAAACAACATTACTCACATGCATGTGAATGTTAAACTGCAAGGAGGACCGAAGGCTGCTAGTGGTAGCACTGCTAACCTTAGCCACACTAGGCAAACCAATTTGACATTGTTAACCCACAGAGTAATGTCTTTATTAAATAATGTAATGAACTTTTCAAATAGCAGTTAGATAGGCTACACACACATTATGGTTTTGGACAGTGTCATTTCTAGCTTTAAGTTTACTTTAGATATATTATTAATAGAACTGGGCACACTTCTGTGAATCTGTTCATCTTCAATTATCGGTGCAAAAAGTGTCAAATGTATTTTTAGCGTTGATGTCGACTTGACTGTAAAATGATTATTGCAACATTAAACTTTTGGTAAATTTAATGTTAACATCATTCTATGACTTGAAGTCAGCTGACCTCATGTAATGCCGGCCATGGAGGGAGGAGAAAGAAGGTCCCGTTTCTATTCAGGCTCTCATTGGCTAAAATAAGGTGTCAATCGAAAGGTCATAGTATGTGAATTAGTACAGAGACTAATTGAAGATTGGGAACAGTGGCGGAAATTTTGAAGCAATCTGTGGATCTTTATGGATGTAATGGGTTTGGATTAAATCTTTTACAGGATTTGGATCAGAGGACTGTATTTGTTGGAATATTATCACCGGAGGAGTAGTCTAACAGCAGAACTTCAGACGGTGAGATAAAAGAATCGGAAAGACTATTTTTCTTTATCGGTGGTCTGACAGATGTGTAGATTGTGGCTGCGGTTGGATCTTGAAATGCATCACGTGGTCGGGTTGACAAAAGAATCGTAGTTTTCTAGCGATGATGGCATGAGTTATATATATTTACAGCAGTCGTGGAAATGACTGTGGTCATGAGAAAACACGCTCAGGGGAGGTGATCTATCAAAAAAGTTTTTATTATTTGTAGATTTTCAACACGGACACGTGTAACACAGAACTCGAAGCTGTTGACTTTTCAAAAAGCTGATGTTTTTTGTCGTTTTTTTGATAATACTATTTACTATACTATATTTTGATAATGGTTAAAGTTAATGTTAATTTTAACTTCTGTAAATTATTAGCTGAACTATCTGATATCAAAAGTTAACATCTGGTAATGGATTAAATATTTGATTAACCATACCCACCTCTGATTGTTAAAAAAAACCCAGAAGATTTTTAACGGTTGTGCTTTTCTTGGTGTTGTTAATCTCTATAATTTCACAAACACTTTATTCACAGAATCACATACACTTCTAGTTGAGCGTGTTGCATGCTATGGTGCAGAGGATCAGTAGCAGAGCAGAAAGATTTCATACAGTGCTTTGTGTATTTGTGTGCATGTGTGCGTGTGTGCGTGTGTGTGTGTGTGTGTGTGTGTGTGTGTGTGTGCACATTTGCGTGTTACGCCTGCTGTGATAGAGCATGTACCATGACTCTATAGAAATCTATCTCCCACAGTAGATTTCACCCCTCACTTCATTTCCTTAATGACTAAAATAACACCCCTCCTCTCGCTGTGTGCAAGTCTGAACTGTTGTACACACACACACACACACACACACACACACACACACACACACACACACACACATCTGTTATCTGTAAGAGTTGAATATGTACTTACGTTTCCATTAATTTTAGTTTTATTAGTATTTTGCATAACAGAGTGTAAACAAACAAAACAACAAGCTTTTGACAACAAAGATATTGAACATTTGGATTAAATAATGTATAAATAAGATAAATAAATTGCCATAGCACCCTAGTGTACCATATCTTCCTTCATTTTAATGTGTAAGTAAGTGCCCGGCGTATTGGCGTGTTGCTGCCATCCACTGTCAGATCAGATTCACTTTTCTTAACTAATAGTTATGATTGTTTGAGAAAAAATAAATCACATTTAGAGAAGCAGTATCAGAGTTTAAACAAAAATCCTGTGATTATTTGTTTCAGTTGTTTGGTTGACCTCAGAGTACAAAGACAAGGTAATACACTGTCCTATTTTTATAGAACAGTCCTGTCTCTGTATAACCCGTACCCCATCTGGATCAAAATATCTAATTTATAATGTCTTAACCAGGTGTCTGACATAAAGGTAATTTTTTTGTATTTTCCTTCAAATTTACATTGGATCCCCATTAGTTGTTATTGCAGCAACAACTATTCTTCCTGGGGTCCATACAAGCAAAACAAGTAATGAAATCGAACAGAAAAAAAATTCTAACAAAGGGATGTTCATAAGGGCTAATTTCCTTGGTTAGACAGAGGTCTAAATACAGACTTATTGATAAGTGTTACACAGCCTAGATACAACCTTATCTCTATTTTCTAGATCAAAATACTGCAAACTGTGCTGCGAGTACGAGATGCTATCCGGTCGCTGTTGCTTGTTTACATACTGGCAGCATACTTACCAGAGGTAGAGCCAGTCTATGGCTACAGCATTGGTGGTTGCATTGCAGTTTGAGCGCAACATTTGACCAGCATTGAGGGCTCCCTTTTAAAAACATAAATAATGGGTTTAACAGACGAGTAATTCTAGTGATATAGTTTGGAAGGGTGATAATGTAAAAAAGCTAAAAGTACACTTTCCCAGTCTAACAATCATTTTGGGTAACACAAGCAAACTTCTTCATGTGCCTTGGGCTGCTCAGGTTCAGCAACCATGGGCGGTTCTAGGCAGGGGCCAACAGGGGCCAGTGCCCCTGTAACACTGAGCTTGGTCCCCCCTGTGGCCACCCCTCCAAAAGGAAGAGCCCCCCTAATAACACATACACAGTATTTGACTCAACAACCGGACTCACAAGCTATTGAATACCATTAATGAAAAAAATATAAATCATGGTATTTAATGATGAGTGCTATTATTTGGCATAATATATATTTTTTAAAGTGATCATATTTGTCTATTTTTCCTGGGTTTAATGTTCCCTTCTGACAAAACAACTGGCCCCAGTTTGGCCCCCTCAGTAAAAGTGGTGTAGAACGGCCACTGTCAGCAACTAGCATCTATGTTGGAAATACTTAGAAATACATTCATTTATAAAAAGCAACTGTTTTACTCATCTAACGTCTCTCTTTAGTCTTGAAAATAGTTTCAGCCAAGGAGCTCCATAACAGCAGCCTGCGTGTATCTGCTTTCTATATGTTGAGTTTCTATGTGTTTTTTTTGGTGGGTGGTGGCAGGTTGAATGCATTAAGAGTGCATTTATAGATATATATATATATATATATATATATATATATCCCCAGTCATCCCACAGAGGGAAAGAGAGAGCCGAGGATAGGGGTGAAATCTATTGAAGTGGTTCTGTAAAATAGACTTTGTTCAGGTAGTCACTTTGTTTTCATGCTGATAATATTCATTTAGGGAGAGGGATCTCTCTTCCTTTTCTTCTCAGCTCCTCTTCCTCATCTTGCTTCGCCCGGTTTAGCTTCTGGCCGCGGGATTAGCCGCCAGAGAAAATGCAGGGTAAAATTAGCCTCCGGCTGTCCTCCCTGGCCGCGACCATTGATTTTCTGCCGCAGATGGAGAGAAAACGCCGGTGCTTAATGTTCTTAATACCACCACAGAGAAGGTGTTTTTTTTTGTATTGCTTTGGTTTTTGTTTAGCTGCTCCCTTTCAGTTTATTATGACCTTGTATGAAGCTACAGCTAAATTATTATTTTTCTTTCTCTTAAATGCAATAGTGTTATAATGCACAGTTGAATGTTAGTAATCATTTTAAAGGTTCTGTCTATTTTCAAGGCTTGTTTGCTCCAAAACAAAAATCAGTTGAAACGAAATTGCAACAACCTTCTGCTTAATTTAGTTGCAATATTTCACAAATATAATAATTAACAGTTTTCTTATTCTATACAAGGGATACAATTTGCCATTCATGAGAAGGGCAGATAAAAAATAAAGTAGGGTTTTCCATTGGACGGTTCCAGCAGAAACAAAACCTGTAACGTAAAGCTCAGCTGCTCTGTGTTCTTAGAGTTTCCATTGACACTTAAAGGACTGATTATGCCTCCATTTTCTCAGCTTTAATACCAGTTTTATGTATTTATGGTTTGATAATGTGTTAGAGGTCAGGGTGGTCATAACCTGCTGAAATGTTTTCTGATTGGGAGAGACAAATACTGACACTTCCTCATGGCTTTTTGTGATTTCATTAAGAGGCACAATGTACACTTTGACATCTATTGTCTTCTGTGGTCAAGGTTTAGGAACAAAAGACTACTTGGTTTGATTTGGTAAAAGACCATCATTTGCCCTTAAATGAAACCTCAACATTGACTTTTGGTATTCACAAGGGACACAAGGGAGATCTTGGCCCTCATGGTTTGACCCATCAACATCACCTTCCATCAAACATTATACACTGCTTGCTGTAGCAGTTGTTCTGAGTGTCTCATATGTAGTTCTGCGTCGGAGAACATTCAGAGATTATTCTTTTGCATCACCCCGCTGTTTTGACCTCATGTGATCCACTGGAAAATGTATTATCAATGTGTTAAATAAATGTACAGCTGCTAAATCCAAGCATGGAAATACGCTGTAGAATTAGGAAGTCTGTCCAGCCCAACTATTATCAGCACAAAAAAAATAATGTGATCCCATCTAAACCGTGAGATTTGTTATTCGTTGCCCTCTGTTTACAAAGGAGTTCATTGATATTCCAGTGTGTCCCATTCCACCACTGAAGGATACCCTGTAAGTATCGCCCAAGGGCAGCTGCAAACTGAGTCCTGAGAAAAGTCTAGTACTGAGAGCCGACATTGGAATTCCAATCGTCCTATGACAATGTGTCTTTGGCCAGACATAGTCATACTATGAATGTACATTTACTTTACAGCTTTTGTGTTTCCTGAATAAACACGGGGCTGTGGCTCAGTTGGTAGAGTGGCCACCTCGCAACTGGAAGGTTGAGAGGCGGCGGAAGGTCTGGAAGGTCGAGGGTTCGATCCCCAGCTGAGCAACATGTCTGATATGTAGAATTGTAGAATTGAATAAGACCACTTTTGTCTGTGTAGGTTTTAAACCATGTAGGTCATAGTAAATCAAAGCTTGATCCGAAAGCAACTGGACTTAGTTGAGAATCCTGAAGACTTTTCACCTCTCCTCTGAAAGGCTTCTTCAGTTCTAAGCTGATTGGTGGATGGAGCTCTGTTAAGGGATGGGTTTTACAATCTTAACATAGATGGCTTCTCACCCCTTTCAAACCAACAGTTTCCCCTGGCCAGGAAGTGTACTTCGTCATCTTCAAAGGAGTGTCCTTGGTCGTTCAGATGTAAGTGGACAGTGTGATCCTGTCCTGTAGAGCTGGCTCTCCTATGTGTTTGTGTAGTGGTTGTTTAGTCTCTATAAATCCCTGCATTATGTACTGGGTAGCTTAAAAAACATTGCTTTGCTTATGCCAGGGAGTTCTGTCTTTTGGGTGAACCAACTTTTGCCTCAAGATGTATGATGGTTTGAAGTTGACCGGGATGTTGCGACTGTGAAGTATCCTCTTGAGTAGATCCCTTTTGATATCTGTACACCAACTGTAGAATGGCAGAAAATTGGAATTGGTGCAATACAATATGGATTTAAATTAAGACTACATTACCGTCAGATACAGAGTCCTACTTAAAATGAGTAATTATTGTTGATCGTATGCAGCTTTACTCACACAATCAAGTCAAATTTTATATCATATTGAAATTATCTCTCCACCCATATTGCATATGAGTGACCATGGGAGTAAGGTGATGTGGATAATTGCTTTGAGAAAAACCTCCTGATTGTCTCCCGGGTTGTTGTCTTGAAGCTTCTATGGGTTTTGTAAAAAACAATACAGATGTCTGCTGTAGTGTCTTGCCAGCATCGTAATTATTCCATTGTTGGGCTCATGAAGGCGTACCTGGTGTATTACTCAAACAGGAGGGTTTTGTGCCACTGGAGGCCTTTCAATCACTGATGATTGAAGATTCCAGCTTCTTCTTATGTAAGGTCAGGAGGTGTTTTTGGAATCTTAAAGGTCTCTTCATCAGCTATGAACTACTCAGACATTAATTTGAATGTTAGATCTCCAGTGTTGTCACCCCCTAGATGATTTTACAAGGAAATAGATCAGATTATTATTACAAGGTTATGAGGTCTATTTTATGCTACCCAGATCTAGGCATAGTGGCATTCAAATTTAGAGTGCATTTTGACAATATGTCCAGAACATCAGCTTTGTTTGACTCGTCCAAATGCACCGCAAATGCCTACATGATGACAGTCAAATGCCCCCAAAATATGCTTATGGAAATCTACTTTTTGTTGGACTAAATATCCTGTCTTAAACCTATTTCACTGCCAAATACAGTAATGTTAGATTTGGCTCTGGCAGGGGTATTATGTATTTTGGCAGCTAACATTCTCAGGGAAGAGCCTGGCCTCATTTGGCTTCTCTGGAGGCCATGTCCTTGGTAACATCTGGTGACATGGCTGGAAGGAGAAATTCTTCTGTCAAACAATATTTTGAATTTGTGTACAGTGCAATGTAAAAATTTATCCTGAAGAAGAGTGGCAGTCCAGTGGCAAATAATGGGGAAAGAACCCTCTCTAGCCCTGATCATTTGGTGTAATTCACTCTTGACTTTTTTTACCAATCCCAAAGCATTCATGCAGCTGTTGACTTTGGTTGAAGTAGCAGCATATGAACTTGTTGCCAGCTTTTCTTTCGGCTACAAGATTGTTGAATTATACATTTAACAAGGGTGGAAAGGGTGAAAAATTTGAATCTAGACTAAATATGATCGTGTAGTTCTTTGGAATGAACTGGCCATGGGAACAATCAAGGCCAAGGCAAGAGCCGTTCTTACAGATAAAGGTCAGTGTTTTTTCTATCAGGAAGTAATTATAAACATAACCATTGTGAGATAAAAGGTGTTTGACTGGTTAGGACATGTAGTATCTAGTATGAAAGAACTACGTTTAAATATGTAACCTTGTCTGGATTTGAAGAAAGCAAAACACAAATTTGATATCATAAGATGAATATGAAATTATGCATTTTACCATTAATTTCAGTCTCGTGTGGATTAGCATACATAACATGAGTAAAGAAGGCCATTGTTAAAGAAAGCAGTAAAAATGATGTCCATTTATTTGGACACAAAATAAACTAATGCAATTAAGCCTGTGCTGAATGGTCTATACAAATATTCAGGGTGTAAACAACCTGCGTCTGCGGATGTATTCATAAAAAAGATGTGCAGTACCAACATATGCCTGCTTCAAGATTGCAGACTTTTGTTTGTGAACCAATATCTGACACATTTAAGATGAACAAATGGTGATTTGTACTCATGTTGTGTGTCTAATTTAAAAGTGTAACATTACAACTAATTATGGTGGTTGAATGATTGCAAGTCCTTGGCATAATACATTTCAAACATTAATTGGACTTGTACCACAACAAAAAAATATAAATGATGGATTTTTTTTAAAGCAAATGGGAATGCAAAAAAAAAAATGTTTTTTGCATGTCTGTCATTCTTCCTATTTTAAATAGCCCAATGGGTTTTGAATGCAATAACAACAAATACTAAAAAGTTCTTCCATTTATGATTCCAGACAAACTTTCCACAGTTACATTAGAGCATTTAGAGCATACATTAGTCTATTTAGTGTATTCTGTATAAACTCTGCCATGGAGGATGGAATCTCTCTCTCTTTCTCTTAGGCCTCCAGTTTTCCACTTTGTATAATCCCTGCTCTTTCACTCTCTCTCCAGCCCCCACCGTTGCCCACCCCTCCTCTCCCTCCAGTCGTGTCATCTTGCCCGTACCCCACCTATCTGTTCGGCTACATCTCCAAGATGCTGTAATTTCCTTGGCCCGGCTTGATGTTTATTGTGAGGCTGAAATTGAAAATGGCCTGTAATGGAGCGAGCCTCGAAGCCCCGGGACCAATTCACAATCTAAATGACTTGCTCCTTTTCAATGGCATCGACTGGAGGGCTCTTTGTGCAGCCTCGTACCTAATCAACCTCCGGTGTGACCCCCAGCTCTCGGGGGCCGCTGTTGGATTAATGATAAAATCATTGGTTCAAACAATTATTCGACCTGAAATGGCTGGCCATTTTACTCTGAAAATTAAAGAATGTGAAATTAATTTTTTTTTCTCTGCACCGTGTTGTAGCTGCGCCACTTATGGCTGAACTCTGCCCCCTAAACTCTTGATTTTATATGAAAGAGTGCTTTTTACTTTATCTAGTTTCTCTCTTGGAGCTTTTTTTTCATATTCCCTCACTGCGTGCGATGTTGCAAATAGCTTCCCAGGTGTCAGAGTAGCAAGGCTTCAGCTATGTGCTTGTCTGTCAGTCCCTCTGTCTGTCTGTCAGTCTAACTTTCTTTTTATCAGTCTGCCTGTCTGTCTGATGTTAGTTTGACTAGAAGTTTTTCTCCAAAAATAATCCCTTTTTCATACTCAGACAGAAATAACCTTGAGACAACAGAGTGAGAATAAAAATAAAAATACCAACATATATGAAGAAGTTATTGTGTATTTATGTTGTTGACAAAAACAAATACAACCAGTGAGGTTTTACAAACATTTTTTTAGCAATCTTAAAAACCTGATACAGTTCATAACTTGATGTGGTTTCATTTTGGTTTAGGAAAGCCCTTTAGCTTGTGACCTGTACAAATAGCTCCTTTTTTTAGGCTATTGTTGTGAACCTTTTCTCTCAGGTGCATCCCGTCAGGATCCTGTTTTCCTGAGGACACCTGCCACCCCTCAAATATGTGGCAGAGTAATATGAAGTGTTGTTAAAGATTTGACATATGGAGATATTTCTTACCGCGAGTCGGCCTATAGAAAAGGTTTTTCTTTTCAATATTGTACACATTGGTGCTATCAGAAGCGGCCATAGAAGAACAGATCCCTATGGCAACCATGTTGTCCTGATGTCATGCTCAGGGTGGGAAGCTCTGAAGTTATCTTTAAAGTCTTAATATGTGATTTTTCACACTTAAATATAATATAAATCAAGTATATCCTCTGAAAATAACTCTGTGAGTCATGACTGTCTACAATGGGTGTAACACTCGAGTCCCACTGTCTGTGATGTTTTCAGAGTCCTATCTTCAGTTTGTTTACATCGCCCGGACGGCCGGCTGACTCCTCCCCTCGAGTATAAAAGTTGTTTAATTGAGGGACTAGAGAAAAGAAGAATAACATACTGTACTCACTGCTTAACTGTGTTTCTAGATCACGCTCATTTCAGGTAAATTTACATGCAGTGTGAAGATACGAGCATAATAAAGATCGCTAGCATTAGCATGCTAACACAACAATGCAGCGCGAGTTGTTTTGGTTTCATGCTGGTGCTCAAGGGCGACATCTGCTGGATCAAAAAATCGCATATAAAGCCTTTAAGCATCTCAATTGACCTCTGACTAATTTAGACTTCAGACTTCTGTATAATTCAAGTTTATATTTAAATTCTCTTGGCAAAACAGCTTTTAGACAACAGAATGACGCTGTACCTGTTCAGTGGTGAGTGGAGTGTGGGTTTAGAGAATATTTCAAGAAGTAGCCCTACGTCATCCTATTCACAGTAGTTAGTTTGTGTAATAATTGTGTTCTAAACAATTATGCGCCTCTTTAAATCTCTAAATACAGCTTTGTTCGATCCACTTCGTCTCTTTCAATTTCTCTTTGCCCGTTTCTGTTTTGACATTAGCTTATTTATCAGAAGCATGTTTTATAATGACGTCCAAAATAACCCCACTCACATATTTAAATGTTCAATATTACGTTCTCATAACAGGTAATCCGCGTGGACTTTCGTTTATGGCGTAACACAATGATCCAAAACTAAGACGCAGATTATGCACTCTTACTGTAGTTATTAGATGATGACTTTTCTCTGGTCCTTTTGGCATTTCTTAAAGATCCAAATGGTGCATTTCTCTGTCTTACAAACGGAGAGCGTTGGAGGAGAGATTGTCTACAATTCTACAATTCACTCAGCAGACTCTTTTATCCAAAGCGACGTACATCAGAGAGTAAGAACAACACAAGCAAGGATCTAGAAAAAAGGGAACAATGTCAGTAAGAGCAAATGATCAGCTTTGAGTCTGATTGGACACACAGGTGCTGACAGGAAGTGACCAGAGGCAAAGCACAACATTGAGGGCAGTTCTTGAGAGCTCTAATCAGTATAGAAACCATCTTATAAGTCGTCGTTATCAAACAAAAACCATCGTCACAACCATCATCATCATCAATAATATGGAGACCATCATCATTAAGTTAGTAGGTATTCATATCTAAATGTACAAATACATTGGAAACATGTACTGAAACACAGCCAATATAAAAACTGTTATATTGATGACTGGGTATATACTCTGTGATGCTAAAGCTCTTCCTTTGGAGGAAGAATGAAGACTCATTTAGAAGTAACTGGAGGTTTTGGACACCCTGACTTCCATATTTAAAGATTAACAATGGTTCAGTATGAGGGTGAAATAAGATGCAGCATTAATGTTTTCACCTATTTTTACCCTTTATATTTCACATGAGCTGTCCATCCTTTCCTCCTTCCCAATGCATTCTGGGACTGTGACCCCGAACAGGGTAAGTGAGCCTCGTATATGGATGGATTATAGATTGGCTGCTCGTGTGCAGCTAAACACTGATGAGCCCTGCTGTGCACTTGTGTCCGTCAAACACCACTTGATTACTGGCTGTGTACTTATCATCATCATCTTCATCATCATTATTATCATCAGTCTGCACCCCTCTCTTAAGTCTGAGACAATAGGCTCTCCTAAAAGGCTCTTATTGAACCGGAGCTCGGTGGCGTTCACAGCCTTGGGCGCGGCGGCCCTCACCGTCCCCCAGCAGCCTGCAGTGTGGCTGGGTAATTACCCAGGGATTGATTCCCCTAACAGAGACCATTTCTTCACCTCCTGCAGAATCACTAAGAGGCTTATAATAAGCCCAGCTCACCTCCATAGCTTCCTAGCTAACGTCTGCGAGAACCGGTGCTTCTATTGACTTGTTGATGGAGATGCTGGAGCTGTGCTAAAGGCAGCTGGGCGATGGGAGGAGACTCTGTCTTTACTGTAGAGTTGATTATTAAAAGGCTACACCTGAGATAATACATATATGTGTGTGCCATGGGGATCTTTCCCAGAAACATCAATGGAAGGTTTTCCTCCTCGACTTAACTCAATCTTTAACCTTTGCCCTGCGTCTCAGATTTAGCTTATGATAATGTCGACTTTAAGGGGACTGAGAAAGTTTCCAGAACAGCAAACTGTTTTTTTTGTGTTTGATGTGGCAACTTAAATCCTGTGGGGGGTGTTTTTTTTTTTTTTTTTTTTTTAAGTTTCAGAGTATCAGAAGTCAGTCAGGTGACAAAAGGACCAAAAAAAGTTTGGCTCACACGGTGCTCCTTTTAAACAAAACCGCCTTCATTGCTTTGCTAATTATCATTCTGAGGACGCAGCAATTTGTTACTTCCAATCTGCCAGTCAGCAGCGGGGCATGAAGAGGGCCGAGAGCCAGAGAGAACAGAGGCTTTCATTCATTCAGGGAAAGCAGGAGCCACTGATGGAGGAGGGGGTGTTGGTGTATGTGTGTGTGTGTGTGTGTGTGTGTGTGTGTGTGTGTGTGTGTGACTTGATAAACCTTGTACATCTTCACTGTTTCTATCCAAAAGTTTTAAGTAATCAACCATTAAAACAGAGTTAAAGGCTGAGGACAATCTTCTGTCATTACTGAAGCATTTGTGATTCATTTTTGGTCAAAAGAACTAACAGATAATGGCATAAGAAGATTTTATCAGAAGTGAACAAGCCAAAGTGACTTCACCCATGGTTTCTGCTCTGCTGTTTCGAAGTCTTGAGTTTGGCATTTTTGCCGACGTCAACTTTTTCTTTAAGATCTGGAGAAGTCAAGTTCAGTGACTTGAAATAGCTGATGTCACTTTCAATCAAACTGTTCATGCCCTTAGTCATGCAAAACCTTGATTTGGTGTCTGTATCTGCACAGACCCTGGCACCTCTGTCTGTATTTTTTGGGGGGGTTTTCTCATCATGTTGCAGCTTTTGGGACATTTCTGTGTGCCAATCATTGTGCACTAATGTGAAGTTCACAGCACATCAGTGTTAATCTTCACACCATTTTCTGATTTAGTCATATTCATAGTCTCCTGGCGTAAATGTAATTTATATTTAATCAGATATTAGTTATTTGTTATTGATTTAATTTAGTCAATTAGTCACTGACTAAAATTGCACATCATTTTAGTTGACGACAATAAAAGATATTTTAGTCAACAAAATGAGATGCGAGCTTTTATTTTTATAATCAGAAGCTCCAGGGGGCGGGGCTTCACAGACCTGCAGGCTGCACAGTGTTGCACTCACCACACACACACACATACTTGATGAAGTATGCTATGGTTTACAATGATTTTAGAACAGCTCAGGGGGTACGTGATAATCCTCACTTGTAATGTAGTTTTCCTTTCGTCACATTTTCGTCAATTAGATGAAGTAATGTTGTTTATCAAAATCGTCAAATAGTGGCGTTTCGTCTCATCATCGTCATAGTTGACTAATTTCAAAAGACCTTCGTCAATGCATATTTTCATCATTTATTTCGTTGACGAGATTCACACTGCAGCACATACTCTGCACTACAGGAACTGAATGAAACTGAAGTGATAAGGTGACCTCGCTGTCCATCTTTAACAGACACTAATGTAACTTCAGGTCTTTACAGATGTCTTTGACAACCTTAGTGTTAGTGTATCATGGCTGTGATTGAATAAGCTGTGTAGACGTGTTTCTTAGTTTGGAAGAGTATACGCGCTTTGAAACAATCATAAAATAAAGTTTTCTGCTGCTTCATTAACATAAGCCACACTCGCTCTGTATGTCACTTGACCTCCGCTGCTCTCTCTCTCTCTCTCTCTCTAGGAGACAGCCTGCCAGCAGAACAGCAACATCTACATGTACAGGCGCAGAAGTCGTTGTTATTAAAGGAATTTAACTGTAATAAAAGAACATTTTTAAATCCATTAAATGCATCAATATGGTTGCGAGGTCGAATTTATGAATACTTGGCTTTTTGCCTTCAAAGTTTGAATAAACATAACTTTTTATAAATGAGTAATAAAAGTCCAAAGACTCAGGATACGGTGAAATAAAAACATGAATGCAAATTTCCAATAATGTGCGTTTCCAAATCAAGGGCTGCACATTCACACAAGTGTGGGAGGATAATGTAACCTCACTAATCTCTGCTGAGATTGTCTTTTCTTGCTTTTTTTCTTTGTGTCTTCTGCCCCATTTTGCTATCAAAATAAATACAGAACATGTGCTGACCAACATTTCACTCTCCCAAAGTACTACTGTACCCAAAGTAATGAACTCAACAATGACTCTTTTATCTAATCCCGCTCTAAGATTGCGTACAAAGTTCAGCACATCCATGCATGCTCCTCTCTTTGTGTGTGTGTTTTTCACGCCTGCATTCGCTGCTCTGCCGTCTTCCTGAAAGGTAAACACTTTTTAGCCAACGCGCTCAATTTTGAGGACAGAGCCCAAAGCTGCTGACTGTCGGTTTGTTTGTGTACGTGTTGTGATGAATATGACGGAGTGCAAACACAGTCCCTGACATAAATAGTACTTGTTAACCGCGGGGGAAAATACCTTTCATCTGGAGAGGACACGATTTTCATAAGATGTTTTTTTCTCACTTTACTGAAAAGACTCCAAAACCTTTTTTGTGAAAGCTTAAAGTGACAACATGTGGAAAGAAAGTGGTTGGATGCAATTAGTCTCTCAGACATCCTCTTTTTTTTTATGTTACGACCGCTCTGTCTCCTCCCGACCGTTTTTTTTTTTTTTTTTTTCTTTCTGTGCTGTTTCTCACCCGTCCCACCTTCTCAACTGGGACAAACATTTCCCTAATGAGGGGGTCGGTTGGGAAAGCTGTGGGGAGTGGAGCGTGGATGTGACCTCTGGCATAGTTGGACACTTATTATTCATGGGACGGGGCGCTGATTGTGAAAAAAAGGTGTGTTTGTGAGTGTGTGTGTGTTTGTACTGTGTGTAATTCTGCACTCTCTGTTGCAAACTGAACTTTATTTCCACGTTCAGGTTTAGAAATGTTTTGAAGTTGTAGAGCTAGTCAGCTGTTTTTTAGGGAGTTAAAACTGGCAGTGTGTGTGTGTGTGTGTGTGTGTGTGTGTGTGTTTGTGTGCATGTGTGTGCGTGTGTGTGCGTGTGTGTGCGTGTTGTTTGTGTGTGTGTGTGCGTCTTTGTGTGCGTGTGTGTGTGTGTGTGTGTGCGTGTGTGTGTGTTTGTGTGCATGTGTGTGTGTGCGTGTGTGTGTGTGTTTGTGTGCATGTGCGTGTGTGTGTGTTTGTGTGCATGTGCGTGTGTGTGTGTGTGTTTGTGTGCGTGTGTGTGTGTGTGTGTTTGGGAGTTTCTAAGGCAGCTCTGTCTCTAACTGAAGCACATTGTTCAACATCAAGGGATGGGAATGAGGCTTTTGGCAACACACACACAGGAAAGATGAAAACACACACACGCACACACGCACACTAAACACACACACACACACGTACAGTATACACTCCTTAAGAGGACCGACTCATCATGACACAGCCCAGCATCTATTAATAGCCTGTCACAGCTCACAATTGTTTCAGTGAAACACATATTTTATGACTCAGTCTCTCCTCCTGCAGTGTGACGTAAAACTGAATCTGTGTCATGGCTCAGGAGTGCTTCTCTATTCCTCTGGTGATGTATTTGTCTGTGTAAATGGATATCTGCATTAAAGTGTAACTAACAATCCATTATGGATCAAACACTTAAACTTGAGCCACAAATCAACTTGACTCGGTGTCGTTAAAAAGCCAACGAGCGTTTAAATGACCTGACTACCTGAAATGCATCAGAAGTGACTGACCCCGTCCTCCATTCAACAAACAAACAAGTTGTTTACTTCTCTCCTCTTGAAGACAGACCTGACTGAGCTCGACTACGTACTGTTTACAAAACTGCATCATGTTGTTGGCATCTCGGCAAACTTCATTCCCGTTAATTGCAACTAAAATCAGTTAGAAAATGTGTTTTCTCTTTGGGATCATCCTGCTGAAATGAGTCCGAGTTAAGCTGCACGACTCAACACATGAGCGGGGCGCTACTCATGGACGTTTACCTTGAATATGGAAACACCACAAGGAAAAAGGAAGTCTTGTCTGGAAGACGTTTAACACTAACCTCTAGCTTCACTGGGATTACGGAGAAATTCACATCCATTCCCAGAGGTAATATTTATGGGTGTTTGGTGTGTGTGTGTGTGTGTGTGTGTGTGTGTGTGTGTGTGTGTGTGTGTGTGTGTGTGTGTGTGTGTGTGTGTGTGTGTGTGTGTGTGTGTGTGTGTGTGTGTGTGTGTGTGTGTGTGTGTGTGTGTGTGTGTGTGTGTGTGTGTGTGTGTGTGTGTGTGTGTGTGTGTGTGTGTGTGTGTGTGTGTGTGTGTGTGTGTGTGTGTGTGTGTGTGTGTGTGTGTGTGTGTGTGTGTGTGTGTGTGTGTGTGTGTGTGTGTGTGTGTGTGTGTGTGTGTGTGTGTGTGTGTGTGTGTTATGTGATGCATTTGGAGCTATGGGACAGTGTAGTAGTTTCGGCCTCCCACCTCGTCACATGGTGGAGGACGGGTCAGCTGTGGGTGGCCGGTGTAAAGGTCAGCGGGCTTAGCAAGCAACCAGGAGGTGTGTGTGTGTGTGTGTGTGTGAGTGAGTGAGTGTGTGCGTGTGTATGTGTGTGATCAGACCATTCTCTGTGTGTGTATTTGTGTATGTGTCAGATCTTGGGACACAGTGCTTCCTTTCTCCTCCTGAAGCTGCAGTGGCTTCTGGGTAATGGCTGACTCAACTCCCAGACATCATTGATTCTCTTTCTTTCTCTCACACACACACACACACACACACACACACACACACACACACACACACACATGCACACACACACTCACGCACTTCCCTTCCAGTAAACCTTCTCCCACAACTACCACGACCACCGCCATGGCAGCAGAACATTCAGCGTAACCATGGCGCCTTCTCTGTGTTTTAATGGAAGCCCCGCTGACCTGTGACATCATTAGGGCCACTAGAAGTTGATTGGTGCTCCGGTAACCATGACGCATGATGAGCAGGGAAGCCGGTAACAAGTAGGGGCAAGACTGGGCCAGTAACTGTGGGAATGACTGGAAATTAAAGACGAAAGGATAAAAAGACGATAAGAGGGGAAATAACACACTTGGAGGTTCTTTATACGTGCCTTAAGTTAAGTCTATTTTAAAAAATCTGAAATGAGATGAAATGTTGACTTGCTTGGCATTACAATCCTCAACAGCAGCTCCACAAAATGGTTTCAAACTAATACAGCCATCAAGTGACTGGCTGGTTGATTGGTTTCCTGTCTAGTTTATTAAAATGGAAAATTGTATTTGTCACATTTTAATGTTGATACATCTTCTTAAGTGTTTTATCTCAAGGTCCCACAAGTAACAGATAAATACAGATACCTAAAATAAATTACACTTTTACACTTTAAGACACAGATGAATTTTCTTTTTCTCCCATCATGCATTTCATTCCATTGAAGCTTATCCCAGCTTGAGTGGCGCTTTAATACTTCGACATTAGTTTAATGCTGTAACAACTATTCTTCAAGTCCACACAAAAAAATCCTGCAGATAAACCAAACAAAATGGAATCAAATTCAGGAAATAAAAAAAGTTCTTTGTCCTGCAGAAACCTCAATCAAAGCAGCTCAACGAGGTCCAGTTTTCTGAAGATAAATGTACACTTTACATGAGGGTACAGATGCTCCTCCCTCACAGTGCTTCAATAGGTTGAGCTATTAAAAGGTCAGAGCTTTGATTCAGATGTGTTAAGACTTTTTCTGTTTGTGATGAGATGAAATGAAACCTCTGACTTCTTGTAAGCAGACTTCCCCCCCTTTGAGTTCAGCATCCAGACTTTAGCGTACACACGCCCCACAAAACCCAAATTACAAGTGAGTCATCATGTTAATCTATTTTTTTATTACAGCAATAATGAAATATGTTTGTGTACATTTCAGCTGACATTTTATGTACGCATTTATGATTTTTTAACCTCCAGGTCAAAGCCAAGCCGTGAACGATCAAGCGTGCACAGAAAGAGTCAGATTGAGGTATAATTATGTAAAAGTAAATGAAACCCCGACAGCATTATGTAGGTGTGTCAGTCCGACTTTGAGAAGTTCAACTATCACGTATTTTAAAAGTCCAGTTTTAGTCAGAGTAACAAAATAACTAGACATCATGTAAACATACTGAGTGTTGATAGTAGAGGTGGGAAAAAAATAGTTTGATGTAAAAATTGAGATTCTTATCTTCTGAGATTTTAAATCGATTCATAAATTCTACATTTTTTATTTTTTTTGCTAATCAGTCACTCCCTGCTAAGTGCTAAAGCTAGCTCTTTAAATGGAGAAATTCAGCCAGTCTCACAGATGACCGGAGTAGATCCTGAAGTATGAACTTGTTAAAAAATAGACTTTGAATCCATGGATCCATGAATCCGGAATCTAAACCTTTTAGAAAATAGAGTCTAAATCCAATCGTTACCCCAGGAATCGAATCGTGAGACACTGAAAGACTCCCAGCCCTAGTTGACAGCTTTTTATGCTTTCAACATTTCAGAGAACACTAAGGAGTCTTGAATGCTCCCTTTGCCAGCTGTGGCAGCTAAAACTGCCCAAATCAAACACTGTGTTATTTGGCAATTTCAAGTTCAGTGACTCTTGATCATGATAAAATAGAAAATATTGAAGGGATTTTTTTTTTATGGTTAAAATGCCCAACAGATGTTGTGTCAACATAATTCTCCTTCTGATGAAACCTGATCAACATGGCTGAGCCTCCTCTCTCTCCCAGTCTGTTTGTCTGTCTCTGCCTGTCTCCCTGGCCGTGTTGATGGCGACAGGAGAGACAGTGGCGTGCTGGCAGGTGCATGCCACCAAATTACCATCAACACACTTACACACACATGCACATACACACACCAACACACACACACACAAAAAGCAGGCCTCTCCTGTGCTGAGAAGGCTGCCATTATCATATCAAAGCGTCTCTCACAGAGACGTGGCAGCGCTTCAATTTAAGCAATTAATGCAGAGAGAGACTCTGTCACACAGCCCAGCATCCCCCCCCCCCCCCCCCCCCATCCCTCACCCCTCACTCCCCCCACACACTTCACACACACACACACACACACACACACACTCATGGATACACATGCAGAGCTCTCTTGTGGCACTCTGAGACAAACAAAGGTGTTGGGAAGTGTGGATCCATATTCTCAAGGCCATCGTGCTGATTTTCTCTTTCCTATAGTCCAGTCTTTAAATCAAACAGCTCTTTTGCACACTCGGTTCCAGGTTTTTCCATCAATTTCCAGAAAGTCAAAACAGTGTTTCCCCTATATGCATGCACCGCTGCTGAAATATGACCAGAGCTGCTGATTTTTAAAAAAATTTTTTATGAGTTTCAAAATAAATTAATCATTTTCTTTGGTAAATTTCTGACTCCTCTGGTCTTTTGCCATTACCCACGAGCTGGTTTATGACAATAGGGTGGTTGCTGGTTGATTATTTTTTACAATAAATGTTAATAATTATTTTAATGACAAGAATTAAAACTAAAACTAAAACATTGTTCCACTTCACCACCGATGCTAAAACTACAACCAAGGGGAAACACTGTGATGTTCTTGATTTCAGTGGAAGCGTATTATTAAGATCTTTCTTTGATATTACAGTCCCTTCAGGATTTTTGCAAGTTGCAATATTTCAGGCTACACATACATATCCTCTGTGGGACAAACGCTTCAATCAGGCCAAAATATATTGCTTAAGCAAGCTGTTTTTCCTCCGACTTAAAAACCACCAGATGTCAGACAAATACGTAAACTATAAATAAAACTACCAGGAGATGCTTATTTAGCACTGTGCAAAGAATCCAGTCACACAAAGAATATGTATGACATTTAAGCTGGAAGCTGTCCTCATAATTTAAGGTGCTACTTGAGTCTTTCACAATTAATAAAAAGACTGGGAGAATTACTCAGTTTTTTAAGTTTGAGCAAAGTTTAAAACTTGTCTTTGAGCTGATTTAGAGAATTTAATTTCTTCAGCAACACTATTTGTGGAGTAAATCTTTACAACAAACTGCATTGTGTCCAAAACTAAAACAGTATTTTGTCTTTCTACACGGTTTACAGGAGAAATCTACAATGAACACTACACTTTCTAAAACTGCAACAGTACTTTATTTGTAAACTTAACACGATGCTTTACATCACAATCCTGCAACCCTGATGGAGGCTAAGTGAAGGCTATGTGTCTGCTAAGTGAAGGCTACATGCAGGCTACTTTAAATATGGAAGACTTTCAATACGCTATCGATCTAAACAGGAACAGAAGGATCCTCTTCGAGCCAATCAGACTTGCTTTTAAACCTGAGTATCCACCAATCAGTGCACTCATTGTACCTTCTCACCTCCTGTTTAGGAGAAATTGGCCCCCGTCATTTAAGCTTTTCAACCAAATCTCTCCAATATTCATCCCCCTCTTCCTCCTCTGCTGCCTTTCTCTTTTGCGTTGGATTGTTTTGAAGTACTCCATCTTTTTTTTTTTTTTATTATTGAGGCAGCACTTTATTAGACACAGCTGTTCAACTGAACCCAGCAAGGCCTAGATTAGCTGCCAAGAGCCTCTCTCTCTCTCTCTCTCTCTCTCTCTCTCTCTCTCTCTCTCTCTCTCTCTCTCTCTCTCTCTCTCTCTCTCTCTCTCTCTCTCTCTCTCTCTCTCTCTCTCTCTCTGTCAGGTGGGATGCTGAGGGATGAATAGGCGGTGATGGGGAGCAGCTATGTGAGACTGTGGAATAACCTTGGCTCCAGGCCCTCAGTTCTCTGCACAGAAGGGCCATGATTGTATACGCGAGTTTGAAAGGAACAAACTTGGTGTCCAGGCGGATCATAGTCCAATCATGTTTCCTGAAGTGGCTCATTAGTGAGAATTTATACACTAATCATTAAACTAAACCAACATGTATATCTGCTATAGAAGGCACACATTTTCACTTTGTAACCGCTGATTGCTCAATATGTGTTTTGTAACATTTGAAGAAACATTTGTCAATCAAACTGATTTGTCCCCACAGGAACTCTGACTTTCTGATGTTTTATTTGATTTCTCTTTGACTTTTTTTGGCCGTCTCTGTATATTTTTAATCCTTTTCCCTGTTTCTGTTTCATACTGACTGAAAATCTAAAATAGCAATCTTATGTAAGTCATTTGCAATCGATATAGAAGGCTTTCTTAGAAGAATTTACAATCTTGAAAAAAACAGCGGTGTCACTCCAGTTTAAGAAAGATGTATTACTGATGATGATGGAGCAAGAGGGGCTTTATAGGAATAAAATTCAGCTTTTAAATAGGGATGCACCGTTCAACGTCAGTATTGGCCTTTGTCGATATTGCTATTTAAAAGACATAAGCACATGATGTGGCATGAACCAATGTCAGTAGTCGATGTTTATTTGTTGTGCCAAATCATTTTAATGCTGGCCTCTAAAACACTTGAAGGCTTTATATATAAAATATAAATCAAGTATATCCTCTGAAAATAACTCTGTGAGTCATGACTGTCTACAATGGGTGTAACACCCGAGTCCCACTGTCTGTGATGTTTTCAGAGTTTTCAGAGTCCTATCTTCAGTTTGTTTACATCGCCCGGACGGCCGGCTGACTCCTCCCCTCGTGTATAAAAGTTGTTTAATTGAGGGACTAGAGAAAAGAAGAATAACATACTGTACTCACTGCTTAACTGTGTTTCTAGATCACGCTCATTTCAGGTAAATTTACATGCAGTGTGAAGATACGAGCATAATAAAGATCACTAGCATTAGCATGCTAACACAACAATGCACCGCGAGTTGTTTTGGTTTCATGCTGGTGCTCAAGGGCGACATCTGCTGGATCAAAAAAATCGCATATAAAGCCTTTAACTACTGATTCAGAGAAGAGGTTTTTTTATTGGACGGATGAAGTCACCTATTGGACAAACTCAGACTTGTTGTCATTGTCAAACATGAGAGAAAAAGATGGCATTGTGGGAGTCACACACATCGTAATCTGAAATCAGCTAAATTGTTGTCAAACATCGGTAGTATCGGTATCGGTGCATCTCTACTTTCAAATATAATTTACCCATTTCTTATTATAAATGAAGTATATTGTTAGTTTAGAACGTGAATGAATTTGTCAGCTAACTTAAGATCAATATGAGGTCACAACAAAGGTGTCGCTCTAAGACTCTAAGAACAGAAATGAGTCAGCATAAGATAATTGTGTGTCCGACCAAACAGAGACAAAGTGAGGAAGTAATCTAGAAATACAAAGAAACACTCGGTTATTCTCTCCACATTAATGTAGTGATCTATCAGAGCCCGCAGAGAGGTTCTACTTTCAGTGTTGAGCTATATATATGTAAGAGCTCGGCTGTCTGTAATTAAAACACAATAGGCTCTAATAATGTACAGAACATCCCGAGGGGGAAATTGTAAACTCTGTCACTCCCTGGAAGACTCAACTGTGGCGCGATACTACACCACCATCATTATCATTACACACACAAACGTAAAGGTCATTAGGTAAGCGCTGTATAGGAATTATTGAACCGATTAAACTGGTTTCAGTTAGAAAACATGACGAGGGTTATGGCTTACATTAAAATGAAGCTCAAATACAAAACATGTCAAACTGCAGCTCCAGACAGTACAGTAGGGCTGTGCTCAAAAAAAATAATATGGCGACCTGTGCGATGTGTTTTTTTTTTTTTTGTGAATGGTCATGTTCTACAATTCTACAATTCACTCAGCAGACTCTTTCATCCAAAGCGACGTACATCAGAGAGTAAGAACAACACAAGCAAGGATCTAGAAAAAAAGGGAACAATGTCAGTAAGAGCAAACGATCAGCTTTGAGTCTGATTGGACACACAGGTGCTGACAGGAAGTGACCAGAGGCAAAGCACAACATTGAGGGCAGTTCTTGAGAGCTCTAATCAGTATAGAAACCATCTTATAAGTCGTCGTTATCAAACAAAAACCATCGTCATTACCATCATCATCATCAATAATATGGAGACCATCATCATTAAGTTAGTAGGTATTCATGAAAGAGCTGGGTCTTTAGCTTTTCCTTAAAGGTGCAGAGGGACTCTGCAGATCGTATAGCGATGATAATCACATTGTGATTATTTCCACAGCCCTAGTTCTTACATGTCATTTTTTAAGTTTCCACAAACATTCAGTTTTATGAGGATGTGTTAAAAATATAACATTTGGCCTGTGTCTGATGTGTTTATCTTCCACTCGTTGTTTTTTCAAGTACAATGATTGAACTCTGCTTCTCATCGGAGTGCTTGAAAGGAGGATCTGTTAGGATGCGTTATCAGCGACTGAAACACTCTTGTTGCTTTGGATGACTTGACCTCAGGACCTCGCATATCTCCCTCTTGTCTCTTTATTTTTCCTCCTTTTGTTATTCCTAACTTTATCTCTGTCTCTGCTTTGGCCGTCTATCCATCCTGTCCTGTCTGTCTGTCTGCCTCTCTCTCTCTCCTCTTGTCTCTATCTCACCATTGAGTTGCCCTCTGCTTGCAACAGCTGCTTGATGTTTGTGACAGGCGGTGCGATATCGCTGACAATCTGGAGTCGTTATCAGAGAGGCTCTGCCTGGCTAAATTGAAAATTGCAAATGGAAATCCTGCTCACTGCGTTTTTTTTTTTTTTAAATTCATCAGCCATTCTGTCAGATGACCTTTTGGGCATCAGGTTCGGCTGATAAAACTCCAAATGACAACACTCAGCTCTGATCCAATTTTCAACACTGTCCCCTTCCTCCCTCCTCCTCCCTCCTCCTACTCTCCGTCACCGTCGACCCAGTGTCGCTGAAGATGATATAGGCTTTCAGGAGAGCCTCTATTGTGCTGCTGATGAAGAGGTTTTGTTTGGAGGAGATGGCCCTGCTGTGTGTGCGTGTGTGTGTGTGTGTGTGTAGGGGTGTGAGGGTTTTAGGGCAGGGAGCATGGCCTGGCCTGGCCTCGTCCTGGTCCGGCTGTTGTTGTCCAATCACAGCGAGGATCAGAGGCCAAGAACGTGCAAGCGTTTAGAAATACAGGAGCAGAATGAGAGAGAGGTGAGAGGGTGTAATAAACACTAAGAGTGGATGTCACTCTAAATGGCTTTTCCTGGGTGGGTCAGTGTGTGCTAACATTGACTGACATGTGTGTGTGTGTGTGTGTGTGTGTGTGTGTGTATCATCTCAGGAAAGGAAAATGGAAAAGAAGGAGCAGAGCTGATCCTCTCAGTCTATCAGGAGCTCTATCCGTCTGTAATTGAATTCTCTCCCGCTCCCATTGTTGTCTTTTTTTGTCTCTGGGGACGGGATGGTCAGATGTTTTTTTTATCCTCAGGTGCTGCTGTGTTACAGCTTCTATGTTCTACCTTACACTTAAAAAAAAAAAAAAAATCTTGGTGACATTTTGTCCAATCTAGTCTTTTTGTTGTTGTTGTTGTTGTTTTATTTTTCTTTGGGAGTGGGGCTGATGTGAAGCTCTCACTTCCTCTTCTTGCTGACCCAAAACACTTTCACATTCAAACTTTTAGGGTCTTTCTATTTTTGATATTTCTCAAAGCAGATGATGAGTCCTTGTGGGTTGCAGTCAGTCTGTGTTTTTCGTTTGTAAGCCTAACAACATGCAATTACTGTTTTTTTTTGGCGCATTAAACTGAAAGTGAGAGAAAGCACAATCAGCCTTACGATACGCTATACGCTACAGTACCATACCCTTAGTTGTCCCCTTGCAAAAATGTGTCACAAAGGAGTTTTTTTTAGACAATTGAGCTGGCCTTGGGATACTCTGTATTGTCTGCTAGATGGTTAGACCTCGCATGAAGTCGAGGATGTGATATGAGTCGGGCAACACTTCATTCTGGCATATTTGCGAAACAGATAAAACGACTTTTCTGCGTCCAGTTGTGTCTCTTCAGCGCGGGTGCTTACATGCACGTCAAATCTGTTTGAAGCCGTGTGTTGGCTCTTTATTTACAAGTGTGGTTCAGCATGCGCCCACATCTGTGTGAGTTTTTGTGTGTGTGCAGCTGTCCCAGGTGTGCGTTATTAATCAGTTATCAGGGCAGTTTATTTGCTGGCTGACAAGTTGCAATTTCCCCTCCTGATTCAGGGCCTCTTTGTCAGGTGGGAATTACACTGAGAGCACATGACAAAACACTTCACCTCAGCATCGCTCCCTCACTTCTTCTCTCTCTCTCTCTCTCTCACCCCCTTTTGGATTCTGCCAACTCTCCTTTCTCTATCTGGCTCCCCCCTCTTCTCCCCCCCTTTTTTTTTAGCCTCAACATCTCCCCTACCTTAACTTCCATCTCTTCCTCCTTCCCTTTTTTCCCCCCCCTCCATCTTTTTCCTTTCTTCTATTTTTATTTTTCCTCCAATGAACAACATCATCCTCAGCCCGTGGAGTAAAAAAATAAAAAGGCGGACTGTATAATTAATCACACAGCTTGGTCTAATTAGAGATGAATAAGCGTTGTCCCTCTTGTCACACAAAGAAACACACACACACACACACATGCACGCACGCACAACACAACCACACACACACACACACACACACACACACACACACACACTGCTCAGCTTCTTGGCCATAATAGCAGTTGATACTGTATTAACGGCAAACTGTGCAAGCCTTGCCAGAACCCCTCTTTCCTTGATGAATCTGATGAATGTGACAATAATTAGTGAAGACAGATGAGAGGTAAATTATCACTGACAATGCAATGCTGTCCTGTCTGCCACTGCAGAGAGAGAGAGAGAGAGAGAGAGAGAGAGAGGGAGGGAGACACAGACAGTGAGGGACTGTAGTTTGATTTCATGGAAATTATTATTTTCATGCAAATTATATTGCACTGATAAAGCTTAATGGAAAATGTGTAATTTCCTCAAAGTTGTTTAAAATAGCTTTTTATAATTATTCTCATAATAGATGATGAAAGATCATTTAATAAAAAATGCATGCATTATATGGACCTAAACTTGATATTTACATAGGATGTGTTTCTAAGTATAATGTCTTGATATGCAAATATGCGTTGTAAATTAAATCTGCGTTGGTCTATTTGCATTTCTATTGTCTCCATGAGGTGTAAGAGGCATCCTGTACAGTTAAGCACACGTCGTGGAGGAAGATATTCCAGACTGTTTGGAAGTTCAGCACTTTTTTTTTTTTTGCAAACATGGCAAAACGCTTATGTTATCTTTTTCTTTCAGAAGAGAAATTAAATCAATCATTTATCTGTGTTGTGCCCAAGAGGCAACCTCCGGCGTTAAGAAAATAAAGCCAATACGGATGTTAAAAAAAAAATCTTGCAGTTCGTCGAGGATCCGCTTGAGGCCGGCTCCAAGAGCCCCGGAGGTCACATACACACCACATTAAAAAAAAGCCAGTTTTTAAAGTAGAAATTAAGATGTTTACAGCCTGGTTTGGTCTGATTAGTTATTGTCCTCTGTGGGGTGAATTTTGTTATAACACATCCGTTTGTATTTTATGAACGATACAACTTATCCATAGGGCGGCTGTCGAGGTCGAGGGTTAGATCCCCAGCTGAGCAACATGTCCGTTGTGTCCGTGGGCAAGACACTTAACCCCGCATTTCTCCCGCTGCTTCAGTGGCGGTGTATGAATGGATTAGTGTTGTACTTACTCTCTGATGTACGTCGCTTTGGATAAAAGCGCCTGCTAAGTGAACTGTAGAATTGTAGTTGCACCCACCCGATTGACAGGTGTCATTAGGGAGGGTAAGACCGCTCAGCCTGAAGTTATGTTGACTGAAAGTTAGGCTGAGACAGGATGTCCAACATGGCGGCTGCCGATGAGCCTCAGGAGCCGCCTGCAGGAACAGAAGGCTGACGTCACTCAGGCTTCATCCTTTAATATTTACAGTCTATGGTTGTGCCAAATCACAAGAAAAGATACCTCATGACTCTTTACTTATAGAGCATGTTGAGGCTGTATCTTTATTGACCCAACATTAATCTCACATGTTTGTGGACTTGGCAACAGCAGTGAGAACAAGTTCCTTTTTAACAGTCAGATACCTTAAGCAGAATTAGACTTACTGGCGCGTTGCCATCTGTCACGACTGGATGAGCAAATCAAGTCGATATAGCACATTGCTTCCTAAAGCCAATGATGAATACTTCACTTTGATTTAATGTGTGACAGACAGTAAGGGTCATATGCTCTACTGGATTATGCCAGTGGTAGTGGTAGATTTTGAACATGAACACAAGTCTTGCAATCGTCATGATGAAATTAAAAATGTCTGACTTTGAGATGAATTTGACGAACAGTAAAATTATATATATTTTTTCATTTCAAACCTTTATTTATTCTCGAGAAGACACTGAGGTTTCCCTTATTTCCAAAGCCGTCGAGATTACAAGCACAGTAAAACAAGCAAAAACACATCAAACACTCAGAATCTGTGACAAAAACCACTGAGATCATTTAAAACAGTTACAATTTGAAAACTGAAGAACTCCGATCCTTAGAGTTTGACTGGAGGGCGTTCCACGAGTTTGGGGCATCAAAAGAAAATGCATAAGTTCAATAAAAGCTCGAGGAACTTTAAGAACGAGCCAATCAGAAGAACGGGTCATGTAGGCACCCGTATTCCACTCCAACAGGTCTGTGATGTAAGGTGGAATATAGCTAATAAAAAAGTTGACTGTCTGATGACAAAGTTTGGAGTGTGGAAAGGTTGTGTCTACTGGTTTCGACTCTACTGAGTAAATGACATCTTTG